>NW_025728164.1:0-265631 GCF_021461385.2 Schistocerca piceifrons
TTCTTGTTGACGATGAAACACAGAAATTGTTTCCGAATTTAATACAAAAGGCACAATGCCGACTTAAGTACAAGAGGACTGACACTCTCACCTTCTATGATTAGAACCTCTTCTGTCAGTCCAGTTTTAGATTCCGGTGCTTCACTTCAGGTTTACTGTATCTCATGGACCTTCTTATTGAGGATGAAACACAGAAATTGCATCCGAAATCAATACAAAAGGCACAATGCCGACATAAGTACAAGGGGACTCACACTCTCACTTTCTATGACTTGAACCGCTAGTGTGAGTCTAGTTTCAGATTCCGATGCTTCACTTCAGGGTTACTGTATCCCTTGGACCTTCTTATTGACGATGAAACACAGAAATTGCATCCGAATTTAATACAAAAGGCACAATGCCGACTTAAGTACAAGATGACCGACACTCTCACTTTGTATGATTTGAACCACTCCTGTGAGTCAAGTTTTAGAATCCGATGCTTCACTTCAGGTTTACTGTACACCTTGCACCTTCTTATTGACGATGAAACACAGAAATTGCATCCGAATTTAATACAAAAGGCACAATGCCGACTTAAGTACAAGAGGACTGACACTCTCACTTTCTATGATTTGAACCTCTCCTGTGAGTCCTGTTTAAGATTCCGATGTTTCACTTCAGGGTAACTTATCCCTTGGACCTTCTTGTTGACGATGAAACACAGAAATTGTTTCCGAATTTAATACAAAAGGCACTATGCCGACATAAGTACAAGAGGACCGACACTCTCACTTTGTATGATTTGAACCACTCCTGTGAGACCATTTTTAGATTCCGGTGCTTCACTTCAGGTTTACTGTATCCCTTGGACCTTCTTATTGACGATGAAACACAGAAATTGCATCCGAATTTAATACAAAAGGCACAATGCCGACTTAAGTACAAGAGGACTGACACTCTCACTTTCTATGACTTGAACCGCTCGTGTGAGTCTAGTTTCAGATTCCGATGCTTCACTTCAGGTTTACTGTACACCTTGCACCTTCTTATTGACGATGAAACACAGAAATTGCATCCGAATTTAATACAAAAGGCACAATGCCGACTTAAGTACAAGAGGACTGACACTCTCACTTTCTATGATTTGAACCTCTCCTGTGAGTCCTGTTTAAGATTCCGATGTTTCACTTCAGGGTAACTTATCCCTTGGACCTTCTTGTTGACGATGAAACACAGAAATTGTTTCCGAATTTAATACAAAAGGCACTATGCCGACATAAGTACAAGAGGACTCATACTCTCACTTTCTATGACTTGAACCGCTCGTGTGAGTCTAGTTTCAGATTCCGATGCTTCACTTCAGGGTTACTGTATCCCTTGGACCTTCTTATTGACGATGAAACACAGAAATTGCATCCGAATTTAATACAAAATCAAAATGCCGACTTAAGTACAAGAGGACTGACACTCTCACCTTCTATGATTAGAACCTCTTCTGTCAGTCCAGTTTTAGATTCCGGTGCTTCACTTCAGGTTTACTGTATCTCATGGACCTTCTTATTGAGGATGAAACACAGAAATTGCATCCGAAATCAATACAAAAGGCACAATGCCGACATAAGTACAAGGGGACTCTCTCACTTTCTATGACTTGAACCGCTCGTGTGAGTCTAGTTTCAGATTCCGATGCTTCACTTCAGGGTTACTGTATCCCTTGGACCTTCTTATTGACGATGAAACACAGAAATTGCATCCGAATTTAATACAAAAGGCACAATGCCGACATAAGTACAAGAGGACCGACACTCTCACTTTGTATGATTTGAACCACTCCTGTGAGTCAAGTTTTAGAATCCGATGCTTCACTTCAGGTTTACTGTACACCTTGCACCTTCTTATTGACGATGAAACACAGAAATTGCATCCGAAATTAATAAAAAAGGCACAATGCCGACATAAGTACAAGAGGACTGACACTCTTACTTCCTATGATTTGAACCTCTCCTGTGAGTCCAGTTTTAGATTCCGATGCTTCACTTCAGGTTTACTGTATCCCTTGGACCTTCTTATTGACGATGAAGCACAGAAATTGCATCCGAATTTAATACAAAATCAAAATGCCGACTTAAGTACAAGAGGACTGACACTCTCACCTTCTATGATTAGAACCTCTTCTGTCAGTCCAGTTTTAGATTCCGGTGCTTCACTTCAGGTTTACTGTATCTCATGGACCTTCTTATTGAGGATGAAACACAGAAATTGCATCCGAAATCAATACAAAAGGCACAATGCCGACATAAGTACAAGGGGACTCACACTCTCACTTTCTATGACTTGAACCGCTCGTGTGAGTCTAGTTTCAGATTCCGATGCTTCACTTCAGGGTTACTGTATCACTTGGACCTTCTTATTGACGATGAAACACAGAAATTGCATCCGAATTTAATACAAAAGGCACAATGCCGACTTAAGTACAAGAGGACTGACACTCTCACTTTCTATGATTCGAACCTCTCCAGTGAGTCCAGTTTTAGATTCCGATGATTCACTTCAGGTTTACTGTATCCCTTGGACCTTCTTATTGACGATGAAACACAGAAATTGCATCCGAATTTAATACAAAAGGCACAATGCCGACTTAAGTACAAGAGGACTGACACTCTCACTTTCTATGATTTGAACCTCTCCTGTGAGTCCAGTTTTAGATTCCGATGCCTCAATTCAGGTTTACTGTATACCGTGCACCTTCTTATTGACGACGAAACACAGAAATTACATCCGAATTTTATACAAAAGGCACAATGCCGACTTAAGTACAAGACGACTGACACTCTAACTTTCTATGATTTGAACCTTTCCTGTGAGTCCAGTTTTAGATTCCGATGCTTCACTTCAGGTTTACTGTATACCCTGGACCTTCTTATTGACGATGAAACACACAAATTGCATCGGAAATAAGTTCAAAAAGCACAATGCCGACTTAAGTACAAGAGGACTGACACACTAACTTTCTATGATTTGAACCTCCCCTGTGAGTCCCGTTTAAGATTCCGATGTTTCACTTCAGGTTAACTTATCCCTTGGACCTTCTTGTTGACGATGAAACACAGAAATTGTTTCCGAATTTAATACAAAAGGCACTATGCCGACATAAGTACAAGAGGACCGACACTCTCACTTTGTATGATTTGAACCACTCCTGTGAGACCATTTTTAGATTCCGATGCTTCACTTCAGGTTTACTGTATCCCTTGGACCTTCTTGTTGACGATGAAACACAGATATTGCATCTGAATTTAATACACAAGGCACAATGCCGACTTAAGTACATGAGAACTGACACTCTCACTTTCTATGATCTGAACCACTCCTGTGAGTCCAGTTTTAGATTCCGATGCTTCACTTCAGGTTTACTGTATCCCTTGGACCTTCTTATTGACGATGAATCACAGAAATTGCATCAGATTTTAATACAAAAGGTACAATGACGGCTTAAGTAAAATAGGACTGACACTCTCACTTTCTATGATCTGAACCTCTCCTGTGAGTCCAGTTTTAGATTCCGATGCTTCACTTCAGGTTTACTGTATCCCTTGGACCTTCTTATTGACGATGAAACACAGAGTTTGCATCCGAATTTAATACTAAAGGCACAATGCCGACTTAAGTACAAGAGGACTGACACACTAACTTTCTATGATTTGAACCTCTCCTGTGAGTCGAGTTTTAGATTCCGATGCTTCACTTCAGGTTTACTGTATACCTTGGACCTTCTTATTGACGATGAAACACTGAAAGTGCATCCGAATTTAATACAAAAGGCACAATGCCGACTTAAGTACAAGACGACTGACACTCTCACTTTCTATGATTTGAACCTCTCCTGTGAGTCCAGTTTTAGATTCCGATGCTTCACTTCAGGTTTACTGTATACCTTGCACCTTCCTTTTGCCGATGAAACACAGAAATTGCATCCGAATTTAATACAAAAGGCACAATGCCGACATAAGTACAAGAGGACTGACACTCTCACATTCTATGATTTGAACCTCTCCTGTGAGTCCAGTTTTAGATACCGATGCTTCACTTTAGGTTTACGGTATCCCTTGGACCTTCTTATTGACGATGAAACACAGGAATTGCATCCGAATTTAATACAAAAGGCACAATGCCGACTTAAGTAACAGAGGACTGACACTCTCACTTTCTATTATTTGAAGCTCTACTGTGAGTCCAGTTTTAGATTCCGATGCTTCACATCAGGTTTAGTGTATCCCTTGGACCTTTTTATTGACGATGAAACACAGAAATTGCATCCGAATTTAATACAATAGCACAATGCCGACTTAAGTACAAGAGAACCGACACTCTCACTTTCTATGATTTGAACCTCTCCTGTGAGTCCAGTTTTAGATTCCGATGCTTCACTTCAGGTTTACTGTATCCCTTGGACCTTCTTATTGACGATGAAACACTGAAAGTGCATCCGAATTTAATACAAAAGGCACAATGCCGACTTAAGTACAAGACGACTGACACTCTCACTTTCTATGATTTGAACCTCTCCAGTGAGTCCAGTTTTAGATTCCGATGCTTCACTTCAGGTTTACTGTATCCCTTGGACATTCGTATTGACGATGAAAAACAGAAATTGCATTCGAATTTAATACAAAAGGCACAATGCCGACTTAAGTACAAGAGGACTGACGCTCTCACTTTCTATGATTGGAACCTCACCTGTGAGACCAGTTTTAGATTCCGATGCTTCACTTCAGGTTTACTGTATACCTTGCACCTTCTTATTGACGACGAAACACAGAAATTGCATCCGAATTTTATACAAAAGGCACAATGCCGACTTAAGTACAAGAGGACTGACACTCTAACTTTCTTTGATTTGAACCTTTCCTGTGAGTCCATTTTTAGATTCCGATGCTTCACTTCAGGTTTACTGTATACCTTTGACCTTCTTATTGTCGTTGAAACACAGAAATTGCATCGGAATTAAATTCAAAATGCACAATGCCGACTTAAGTACAAGAAGACTGACACTCTAACTTTATTTGATTTGAACCTCTCCTGTGAGTCCAGTTTAAGATTCCGATGCTTCACTTCAGGTTAACTGTATCCCTTGGACCTTCTTATTGACGATGAAACACAGAAATTGTATCCGAATTTAATACAAAAGGCACTATGCCGACATAAGTACAAGAGGACTGACACTCTCACCTTCTATGATTAGAACCTCTTCTGTCAGTCCAGTTTTAGATTCCGGTGCTTCACTTCAGGTTTACTGTATCTCATGGACCTTCTTATTGAGGATGAAACACAGAAATTGCATCCGAAATCAATACAAAAGGCACAATGCCGACATAAGTACAAGGGGACTCACACTCTCACTTTCTATGACATGAACCGCTCGTGTGAGTCTAGTTTCAGATTCCGATGCTTCACTTCAGGGTTACTGTATCCCTTGGACCTTCTTATTGACGATGACGATGAAACACAGAAATTGCATCCGAATTTAATACAAAAGGCACAATGCCGACATAAGTACAAGAGGACCGACACTCTCACTTTGTATGATTTGAACCACTCCTGTGAGTCAAGTTTTAGAATCCGATGCTTCACTTCAGGTTTACTGTATACCTTGCACCTTCCTTTTGACGATGAAACACAGAAATTGCATCCGAATTTAATACAAAAGGCACAATGCCGACATAAGTACAAGAGGACTGACACTCTCACTTTCTATGATTTGAACCTCTCCTGTGAGTCCAGTTTTTGATACCGATGCTTCACTTTAGGTTTACGGTATCCCTTGGACCTTCTTATTGACGATGAAACACAGAAATTGCATCCGAATATAATACAAAAGGCACAATGCCGACTTAAGTAACAGAGGACTGACACTCTCACTTTCTATTATTTGAAGCTCTCCTGTGAGTCCAGTTTTAGATTCCGATGCTTCACATCAGGTTTACTGTATCCCTTGGACCTTTTTATTGACGGTGAAACACAGAAATTGCATCCGAATTTAATACAATAGCACAATGCCGACTTAAGTACAAGAGAACCGACACTCTCACTTTCTATGATTGGAACCTCTCCAGTGAGTGCAGTTTTAGATTCCGATGCTTCACTTCAGGTTTACTGTATCCCTTGGACATTCTTATTGACGATGAAAAACAGAAATTGCATCCGAATTTAATACAAAAAGCACAATGCCGACTTAAGTACAAGAGGACTGACGCTCTCACTTTCTATGATTGGAACCTCACCTGTGAGACCAGTTTTAGATTCCGATGCTTCACTTCAGGTTGACTGTATACCTTGCACCTTCTTATTGACGACGAAACACAGAAATTGCATCCGAATTTTATACAAAAGGCACAATGCCGATTTAAGTACAAGAGGACTGACACTCTAACTTTCTTTGATTTGAACCTTTCCTGTGAGTCCATTTTTAGATTCCGATGCTTCACTTTAGGTTTACTGTATACCTTTGACCTTCTTATTGACGTTGAAACACAGAAATTGCATCGGAATTAAATTCAAAATGCACAATGACGACTTAAGTACAAGAAGACTGACACTCTAATTTTATTTGATTTGAACCTCTCCTGTGAGTCCAGTTTAAGATTCCGATGCTTCACTTCAGGTTAACTGTATCCCTTGGACCTTCTTATTGACGATGAAACACAGAAATTGTATCCGAATTTAATACAAAAGGCACTATGCCGACATAAGTAGAAGAGGACCGACATTCTCACTTTGTATTATTTGAACCACTCCTGTGAGACCATTTTTAGATTCCGATGCTTCACTTCAGGTTTACTGTATCCCTTGGACCTTCTTATTGACGATGAAACACAGAAATTGTATCCGAATTTAATACAAAAGGCTCAATGCCGACTTAAGTACAAGAGGACTGACACTCTCACTGTCTATGA
Source organism: Schistocerca piceifrons (assembly GCF_021461385.2). Lineage (NCBI taxonomy): Eukaryota > Metazoa > Arthropoda > Insecta > Orthoptera > Acrididae > Schistocerca > Schistocerca piceifrons. The sequence continues at coordinate 6,936 of NW_025728164.1, forward strand.
TTAGAACCTCTCCTGTGAGTCCAGTTTTAAATTCCGGTGCTTCACTTCAGGATTACTGTATCCCATGGACCTTCTTATGACGATGAAACACAGAAATTGCATCCGAAATCAATACAAAAGGCACAATGCCAACTTAAGTACAAGAGGACTGACACTTTAACTTTCTATGATTTAAAACTCTAATGTGAGTCCAGTTTTAGATTCCTGTGCTTCACCTCAGGTTTACTGTATCCCTTGGACCATCTTTTTGACGATGGGCACAGAAATTGCATCCGAATTTAATACACAAGGCACAATGACGACATAAGTACAAGGGGACTCACACTCTCACTTTCTATGACTTGAACCGCTCGTGTGAGTCTAGTTTCAGATTCCGATGCTTCACTTCAGGGTTACTGTATCCCTTGGACCTTCTTATTGACGATGAAACACAGAAATTGTTTCCGAATTTAATACAAAAGGCACAATGCCGACTTAAGTACAAGAGGACTGACACTCTCACCTTCTATGATTAGAACCTCTTCTGTCAGTCCAGTTTTAGATTCCGGTGCTTCACTTCAGGTTTACTGTATCTCATGGACCTTCTTATTGAGGATGAAACACAGAAATTGCATCCGAAATCAATACAAAAGGCACAATGCCGACATAAGTACAAGGGGACTCACACTCTCACTTTCTATGACTTGAACCGCTCGTGTGAGTCTAGTTTCAGATTCCGATGCTTCACTTCAGGGTTACTGTATCCCTTGGACCTTCTTATTGACGATGAAACACAGAAATTGCATCCGAATTTAATACAAAAGGCACAATGCCGACATAAGTACAAGAGGACCGACACTCTCACTTTGTATGATTTGAACCACTCCTGTGAGTCAAGTTTTAGAATCCGATGCTTCACTTCAGGTTTACTGTACACCTTGCACCTTCTTATTGACGATGAAACACAGAAATTGCATCCGAATTTAATACAAAAGGCACAATGCCGACTTAAGTACAAGAGGACTGACACTCTCACTTTCTATGATTTGAACCTCTCCTGTGAGTCCTGTTTAAGATTCCGATGTTTCACTTCAGGGTAACTTATCCCTTGGACCTTCTTGTTGACGATGAAACACAGAAATTGTTTCCGAATTTAATACAAAAGGCACAATGCCGACTTAAGTACAAGAGGACTGACACTCTCACCTTCTATGATTAGAACCTCTTCTGTCAGTCCAGTTTTAGATTCCGGTGCTTCACTTCAGGTTTACTGTATCTCATGGACCTTCTTATTGAGGATGAAACACAGAAATTGCATCCGAAATCAATACAAAAGGCACAATGCCGACATAAGTACAAGGGGACTCACACTCTCACTTTCTATGACTTGAACCGCTAGTGTGAGTCTAGTTTCAGATTCCGATGCTTCACTTCAGGGTTACTGTATCCCTTGGACCTTCTTATTGACGATGAAACACAGAAATTGCATCCGAATTTAATACAAAAGGCACAATGCCGACATAAGTACAAGATGACCGACACTCTCACTTTGTATGATTTGAACCACTCCTGTGAGTCAAGTTTTAGAATCCGATGCTTCACTTCAGGTTTACTGTACACCTTGCACCTTCTTATTGACGATGAAACACAGAAATTGCATCCGAATTTAATACAAAAGGCACAATGCCGACTTAAGTACAAGAGGACTGACACTCTCACTTTCTATGATTTGAACCTCTCCTGTGAGTCCTGTTTAAGATTCCGATGTTTCACTTCAGGGTAACTTATCCCTTGGACCTTCTTGTTGACGATGAAACACAGAAATTGTTTCCGAATTTAATACAAAAGGCACTATGCCGACATAAGTACAAGAGGACCGACACTCTCACTTTGTATGATTTGAACCACTCCTGTGAGACCATTTTTAGATTCCGGTGCTTCACTTCAGGTTTACTGTATCCCTTGGACCTTCTTATTGACGATGAAACACAGAAATTGCATCCGAATTTAATACAAAAGGCACAATGCCGACTTAAGTACAAGAGGACTGACACTCTCACTTTCTATGACTTGAACCGCTCGTGTGAGTCTAGTTTCAGATTCCGATGCTTCACTTCAGGTTTACTGTACACCTTGCACCTTCTTATTGACGATGAAACACAGAAATTGCATCCGAATTTAATACAAAAGGCACAATGCCGACTTAAGTACAAGAGGACTGACACTCTCACTTTCTATGATTTGAACCTCTCCTGTGAGTCCTGTTTAAGATTCCGATGTTTCACTTCAGGGTAACTTATCCCTTGGACCTTCTTGTTGACGATGAAACACAGAAATTGTTTCCGAATTTAATACAAAAGGCACTATGCCGACATAAGTACAAGAGGACTCATACTCTCACTTTCTATGACTTGAACCGCTCGTGTGAGTCTAGTTTCAGATTCCGATGCTTCACTTCAGGGTTACTGTATCCCTTGGACCTTCTTATTGACGATGAAACACAGAAATTGCATCCGAATTTAATACAAAATCAAAATGCCGACTTAAGTACAAGAGGACTGACACTCTCACCTTCTATGATTAGAACCTCTTCTGTCAGTCCAGTTTTAGATTCCGGTGCTTCACTTCAGGTTTACTGTATCTCATGGACCTTCTTATTGAGGATGAAACACAGAAATTGCATCCGAAATCAATACAAAAGGCACAATGCCGACATAAGTACAAGGGGACTCACACTCTCACTTTCTATGACTTGAACCGCTCGTGTGAGTCTAGTTTCAGATTCCGATGCTTCACTTCAGGGTTACTGTATCCCTTGGACCTTCTTATTGACGATGAAACACAGAAATTGCATCCGAATTTAATACAAAAGGCACAATGCCGACATAAGTACAAGAGGACCGACACTCTCACTTTGTATGATTTGAACCACTCCTGTGAGTCAAGTTTTAGAATCCGATGCTTCACTTCAGGTTTACTGTACACCTTGCACCTTCTTATTGACGATGAAACACAGAAATTGCATCCGAAATTAATAAAAAAGGCACAATGCCGACATAAGTACAAGAGGACTGACACTCTTACTTCCTATGATTTGAACCTCTCCTGTGAGTCCAGTTTTAGATTCCGATGCTTCACTTCAGGTTTACTGTATCCCTTGGACCTTCTTATTGACGATGAAGCACAGAAATTGCATCCGAATTTAATACAAAATCAAAATGCCGACTTAAGTACAAGAGGACTGACACTCTCACCTTCTATGATTAGAACCTCTTCTGTCAGTCCAGTTTTAGATTCCGGTGCTTCACTTCAGGTTTACTGTATCTCATGGACCTTCTTATTGAGGATGAAACACAGAAATTGCATCCGAAATCAATACAAAAGGCACAATGCCGACATAAGTACAAGGGGACTCACACTCTCACTTTCTATGACTTGAACCGCTCGTGTGAGTCTAGTTTCAGATTCCGATGCTTCACTTCAGGGTTACTGTATCACTTGGACCTTCTTATTGACGATGAAACACAGAAATTGCATCCGAATTTAATACAAAAGGCACAATGCCGACTTAAGTACAAGAGGACTGACACTCTCACTTTCTATGATTCGAACCTCTCCAGTGAGTCCAGTTTTAGATTCCGATGCTTCACTTCAGGTTTACTGTATCCCTTGGACCTTCTTATTGACGATGAAACACAGAAATTGCATCCGAATTTAATACAAAAGGCACAATGCCGACTTAAGTACAAGAGGACTGACACTCTCACTTTCTATGATTTGAACCTCTCCTGTGAGTCCAGTTTTAGATTCCGATGCCTCAATTCAGGTTTACTGTATACCGTGCACCTTCTTATTGACGACGAAACACAGAAATTACATCCGAATTTTATACAAAAGGCACAATGCCGACTTAAGTACAAGACGACTGACACTCTAACTTTCTATGATTTGAACCTTTCCTGTGAGTCCAGTTTTAGATTCCGATGCTTCACTTCAGGTTTACTGTATACCCTGGACCTTCTTATTGACGATGAAACACACAAATTGCATCGGAAATAAGTTCAAAAAGCACAATGCCGACTTAAGTACAAGAGGACTGACACACTAACTTTCTATGATTTGAACCTCCCCTGTGAGTCCCGTTTAAGATTCCGATGTTTCACTTCAGGTTAACTTATCCCTTGGACCTTCTTGTTGACGATGAAACACAGAAATTGTTTCCGAATTTAATACAAAAGGCACTATGCCGACATAAGTACAAGAGGACCGACACTCTCACTTTGTATGATTTGAACCACTCCTGTGAGACCATTTTTAGATTCCGATGCTTCACTTCAGGTTTACTGTATCCCTTGGACCTTCTTGTTGACGATGAAACACAGATATTGCATCTGAATTTAATACACAAGGCACAATGCCGACTTAAGTACATGAGAACTGACACTCTCACTTTCTATGATCTGAACCACTCCTGTGAGTCCAGTTTTAGATTCCGATGCTTCACTTCAGGTTTACTGTATCCCTTGGACCTTCTTATTGACGATGAATCACAGAAATTGCATCAGATTTTAATACAAAAGGTACAATGACGGCTTAAGTAAAATAGGACTGACACTCTCACTTTCTATGATCTGAACCTCTCCTGTGAGTCCAGTTTTAGATTCCGATGCTTCACTTCAGGTTTACTGTATCCCTTGGACCTTCTTATTGACGATGAAACACAGAGTTTGCATCCGAATTTAATACTAAAGGCACAATGCCGACTTAAGTACAAGAGGACTGACACACTAACTTTCTATGATTTGAACCTCTCCTGTGAGTCGAGTTTTAGATTCCGATGCTTCACTTCAGGTTTACTGTATACCTTGGACCTTCTTATTGACGATGAAACACTGAAAGTGCATCCGAATTTAATACAAAAGGCACAATGCCGACTTAAGTACAAGACGACTGACACTCTCACTTTCTATGATTTGAACCTCTCCTGTGAGTCCAGTTTTAGATTCCGATGCTTCACTTCAGGTTTACTGTATACCTTGCACCTTCCTTTTGCCGATGAAACACAGAAATTGCATCCGAATTTAATACAAAAGGCACAATGCCGACATAAGTACAAGAGGACTGACACTCTCACATTCTATGATTTGAACCTCTCCTGTGAGTCCAGTTTTAGATACCGATGCTTCACTTTAGGTTTACGGTATCCCTTGGACCTTCTTATTGACGATGAAACACAGGAATTGCATCCGAATTTAATACAAAAGGCACAATGCCGACTTAAGTAACAGAGGACTGACACTCTCACTTTCTATTATTTGAAGCTCTACTGTGAGTCCAGTTTTAGATTCCGATGCTTCACATCAGGTTTAGTGTATCCCTTGGACCTTTTTATTGACGATGAAACACAGAAATTGCATCCGAATTTAATACAATAGCACAATGCCGACTTAAGTACAAGAGAACCGACACTCTCACTTTCTATGATTTGAACCTCTCCTGTGAGTCCAGTTTTAGATTCCGATGCTTCACTTCAGGTTTACTGTATCCCTTGGACCTTCTTATTGACGATGAAACACTGAAAGTGCATCCGAATTTAATACAAAAGGCACAATGCCGACTTAAGTACAAGACGACTGACACTCTCACTTTCTATGATTTGAACCTCTCCAGTGAGTCCAGTTTTAGATTCCGATGCTTCACTTCAGGTTTACTGTATCCCTTGGACATTCGTATTGACGATGAAAAACAGAAATTGCATTCGAATTTAATACAAAAGGCACAATGCCGACTTAAGTACAAGAGGACTGACGCTCTCACTTTCTATGATTGGAACCTCACCTGTGAGACCAGTTTTAGATTCCGATGCTTCACTTCAGGTTTACTGTATACCTTGCACCTTCTTATTGACGACGAAACACAGAAATTGCATCCGAATTTTATACAAAAGGCACAATGCCGACTTAAGTACAAGAGGACTGACACTCTAACTTTCTTTGATTTGAACCTTTCCTGTGAGTCCATTTTTAGATTCCGATGCTTCACTTCAGGTTTACTGTATACCTTTGACCTTCTTATTGTCGTTGAAACACAGAAATTGAATCGGAATTAAATTCAAAATGCACAATGCCGACTTAAGTACAAGAAGACTGACACTCTAACTTTATTTGATTTGAACCTCTCCTGTGAGTCCAGTTTAAGATTCCGATGCTTCACTTCAGGTTAACTGTATCCCTTGGACCTTCTTATTGACGATGAAACACAGAAATTGTATCCGAATTTAATACAAAAGGCACTATGCCGACATAAGTACAAGTGGACCGACATTCTCACTTTGTATGATTTAAACCAGTCCTGTGAGACCATTTTTAGATTCCGATGCTTCACTTCAGGTTTACTGTATCCCTTGGACCTTCTTATTGACGATGAAACACAGAAATTGTATCCGAATTTAATACAAAAGGCACAATGCCGACTTAAGTACAAGAGGACTGACACTCTCACTGTCTATGATTAGAACCTCTCCTGTGAGTCCAGTTTTAAATTCCGGTGCTTCACTTCAGGATTACTGTATCCCATGGACCTTCTTATGACGATGAAACACAGAAATTGCATCCGAAATCAATACAAAAGGCACAATGCCAACTTAAGTACAAGATTACTGACACTTTAACTTTCTATGATTTAAAACTCTAATGTGAGTCCAGTTTTAGATTCCAGTGCTTCACCTCAGGTTTACTGTATCCCTTGGACCATCTTTTTGACGATGAAGCACAGAAATTGCATCCGAATTTAATACACAAGGCACAATGACGACTTAAGTACATGAGGACTGACACTCTCATTTTCTATGATCTGAACCTCTCCTGTGAGTCCTGTTTTAGATTCCGATGCTTCACTTCAGGTTTACTGTATCCCTTGGACCTTCTTATTGACGATGAAACACAGAAATTGCATCCGAATTTAATACTAAAGGCACAATGCCGACTTAAGTACAAGAGGAGTCACACTCTAACTTCCATGATTTGAACCTCTCCTGTGAGTCCAGTTTTTAGATGCCGATGTTACACTTCAGGTTTACTGTATACCATGGACCTTCTTATTGACGATGGAGTCCAGAAATTGCATCGGAATTAAATTCAACAGGCACAATGCCGACTTAAGCACAAAAGGACTGACACTCTCACTTTCTATGATTTGAACCTCTCCTGTGAGTCCAGTTTTAGATTCCGATGCTTCACTTCAGGTTTTCTGTATACCTTGCACCGTATTTTTGACGATGAAACACAGAAATTGCATCCGAATTTAATACAAAAGGCACAATGCCGACATAAGTACAAGAGGACTGACACTCTCACTTTCTATGATTTGAACCACTCCTGTGAGTCCAGTTTTAGATACCGATGCTTCACTTTAGGTTTACTGTATCCCTTAGACCTTCTTATTAACGATGAAACACAGAAATTGCATCCGAATTTAATACAAAAGGCACAATGCCGACTTAAGTAAAAGAGGACTTACACTCTCACTTTCTATGATTTGAAGCTCTCCTGTGAGTCCAGTTTTAGATTCCGATGCTTCACATCAGGTTTACTGTATCCCTTGGACCTTTTTATTGACGATGAAACACAGAAATTGCATCCGAATTTAATACAATAGCACAATATCGACTTAAGTACAAGAGGGCTGACACTCTCACTTTCTATGATTCGAACCTCTCCAGTGAGTCCAGTTTTAGATTCCGATTCTTCACTTCAGGATTACTGTATCCCTTGGAACTTCTTAGTGACGATGAAACACAGAAATTGGATCCGAATTTAACACAAATGGCACAATGCCGACATAAGTACAAGAGGACTGACACTCTCACTTTCTATGATTTGAACCTCTCCTGTCAGTCCAGTTTTAGATTCCGATGCTTCACTTCAGGTTTACTGTATACTTTGCACCTTCTTATTGACGACGAAACACACGCAATTGCATCCGAATTTTATACAAAAGGCACAATGCCGACTTAAGTACAAGAGGACTCTCTAACTTTCTATGATTTGAACCTTTCCTGTGAGTCCAGTTTTACATTCCGATGCTTCACTTCAGGTTTACTGTATGCCTTGGACCTTCTTATTGTAGATGAAACACAGAAATTGCATCGGAATTAAATTCAAAAGGCACAATGCCGACTTAAGTACTTGAGGACTGCCACTCTAACTTTCTATGATTTGAACCTCTGTTGTGAGTCCAGTTTTAGATTCCGATGCTACACTTCAGGTTAACTGTATCCCTTGGACCTTCTTATTGACGATGAAACACAGAAATTGTATCAGAATTTAATACAAAAGGCACAATGCCGACTTAAGTACATGAGGACTGACACTCTCACTTTCTATGATCTGAACCTCTCCTGTGAGTCCAGTTTTAGATTCCGATGCTTCACTTCAGGTTTACTGTATCCCTTGGACCTTCTTATTGACGATGAAACACAGAGTTTGCATCCGAATTTAATACTAAAGGCACAATGCCGACTTAAGTACAAGAGGACTGACACACTAACTTTCTATGATTTGAACCTCTCCTGTGAGTCCCGTTTAAGATTCCGATGTTTCACTTCAGGTTAACTTATCCCTTGGACCTTCTTGTTGACGATGAAACACAGAAATTGTTTCCGAATTTAATACAAAAGGCACTATGCCGACATAAGTACAAGAGGACCGACACTCTCACTTTGTATGATTTGAACCACTCCTGTGAGACCATTTTTAGATTCCGATGCTTCACTTCAGGTTTACTGTATCCCTTGGACCTTCTTGTTGACGATGAAACACAGAAATTGCATCCGAATTTAATACACAAGGCACAATGCCGACTTAAGTACATGAGGACTGACACTCTCACTTTCTATGATCTGAACCTCTCCTGTGAGTCCAGTTTTAGATTCCGATGCTTCACTTCAATTTTACTGTATCCCTTGGACCTTCTTATTGACGATGAATCACAGAAATTGCATCAGATTTTAATACAAAAGGTACAATGACGGCTTAAGTAAAATAGGACTGACACTCTCACTTTCTATGATTTGAACCTCTCCTGTGAGTCCAGTTTTAGATTCCGATGCTTCACTTCAGGTTTACTGTATCCCTTGGACCTTCTTATTGACGATGAAACACAGAGTTTGCATCCGAATTTAATACTAAAGGCACAATGCCGACTTAAGTACAAGAGGACTGACACACTAACTTTCTATGATTTGAACCTCTCCTGTGAGTCGAGTTTTAGATTCCGATGCTTCACTTCAGGTTTACTGTATACCTTGGACCTTCTTAATGACGATGAAACACTAAAAGTGCATCCGAATTTAATACAAAAGGCACAATGCCGATAAGTACAAGACGACTGACACTCTCACTTTCTATGATTTGAACCTCTCCTGTGAGTCCAGTTTTAGATTCCGATGCTTCACTTCAGGTTTACTGTATACCTTGCACCTTCCTTATGACGATGAAACACAGAAATTGCATCCGAATTTAATACAAAAGGCACAATGCCGACATAAGTACAAGAGGACTGACACTCTCACTTTCTATGATTTGAACCTCTCCTGTGAGTCCAGTTTTAGATACCGATGCTTCACTTTAAGTTTACGGTATCCCTTGGACCTTCTTATTGACGATGAAACACAGGAATTGCATCCGAATTTAATACAAAAGGCACAATGCCGACTTAAGTAACAGAGGACTGACACTCTCACTTTCTATTATTTGAAGCTCTACTGTGAGTCCAGTTTTAGATTCCGATGCTTCACATCAGGTTTACTGTATCCCTTGGACCTTTTTATTGACGATGAAACACAGAAATTGCATCCGAATTTAATACAATAGCACAATGCCGTCTTAAGTACAAGAGAACCGACACTCTCACTCTCTATGATTGGAACCTCTCCAGTGAGTCCAGTTTTAGATTCCGATGCTTCACTTCAGGTTTACTGTATCCCTTGGACATTCTTATTGACGATGAAAAACAGAAATTGCATCCGAATTTAATACAAAAGGCACAATGCCGACTTAAGTACAAGAGGACTGACGCTCTCACTTTCTATGATTGGAACCTCACCTGTGAGACCAGTTTTAGATTCCGATGCTTCACTTCAGGTTTACTGTATACCTTGCACCTTCTTATTGACGACGAAACACAGTAATTGCATCCGAATTTTATACAAAAGGCACAATGCCGACTTAAGTACAAGAGGACTGACACTCTAACTTTCTTTGATTTGAACCTTTCCTGTGAGTCCATTTTTAGATTCCAATGCTTCACTTCAGGTTTACTGTATACCTTTGACCTTCTTATTGACGTTGAAACACAGAAATTGCATCGGAATTAAATTCAAAATGCACAATGCCGACTTAAGTACAAGAAGACTGACACTCTAACTTTATTTGATTTGAACCTCTCCTGTGAGTCCAGTTTTGAGATTCCGATGCTTCACTTCAGGTTAACTGTATCCCTTGGACCTTCTTATTGACGATGAAACTCAGAAATTGTATCCGAATTTAATACAAAAGGCACTATGCCGACATAAGTACAAGAGGACCGACATTCTCACTTTGTATGATTTGAACCAGTCCTGTGAGACCATTTTTAGATTCCGATGCTTCACTTCAGGTTTACTGTATCCCTTGGACCTTCTTATTGACGATGAAACACAGAAATTGTATCCGAATATAATACAAAAGGCACAATGCCGACTTAAGTACAAGAGGACTGACACTCTCACTGTCTATGATTAGAACCTCTCCTGTGAGTCCAGTTTTAAATTCCGGTGCTTCACTTCAGGATTACTGTATCCCATGGACCTTCTTATGACGATGAAACACAGAAATTGCATCCGAAATCAATACAAAAGGCACAATGCCAACTTAAGTACAAGAGGACTGACACTTTAACTTTCTATGATTTAAAACTCTAATGTGAGTCCAGTTTTAGATTCCAGTGCTTCACCTCAGGTTTACTGTATCCCTTGGACCATCTTTTTGACGATGAAGCACAGAAATTGCATCCGAATTTAATACACAAGGCACAATGACGACTTAAGTACATGAGGACTGACACTCTCATTTTCTATGATCTGAACCTCTCCTGTGAGTCCTGTTTTAGATTCCGATGCTTCACTTCAGGTTTACTGTATCCCTTGGACCTTCTTATTGACGATGAAACACAGAAATTGCATCCGAATTTAATACTAAAGGCACAATGCCGACTTAAGTACAAGAGGAGTGACACTCTAACTTCCATGATTTGAACCTCTCCTGTGAGTCCAGTTTTTAGATGCCGATGTTACACTTCAGGTTTACTGTATACCATGGACCTTCTTATTGACGATGGAGTCCAGAAATTGCATCGGAATTAAATTCAACAGGCACAATGCCGACTTAAGCACAAAAGGACTGACACTCTCACTTTCTATGATTTGAACCTCTCCTGTGAGTCCAGTTTTAGATTCCGATGCTTCACTTCAGGTTTTCTGTATACCTTGCACCGTATTTTTGACGATGAAACACAGAAATTGCATCCGAATTTAATACAAAAGGTACAATGCCGACATAAGTACAAGAGGACTGACACTCTCACTTTCTATGATTTGAACCACTCCTGTGAGTCCAGTTTTAGATACCGATGCTTCACTTTAGGTTTACTGTATCCCTTAGACCTTCTTATTAACGATGAAACACAGAAATTGCATCCGAATTTAATACAAAAGGCACAATGCCGACTTAAGTAAAAGAGGACTTACACTCTCACTTTCTATGATTTGAAGCTCTCCTGTGAGTCCAGTTTTAGATTCCGATGCTTCACATCAGGTTAACTGTATCCCTTGGACCTTTTTATTGACGATGAAACACAGAAATTGCATCCGAATTTAATACAATAGCACAATATCGACTTAAGTACAAGAGGGCTGACACTCTCACTTTCTATGATTCGAACCTCTCCAGTGAGTCCAGTTTTAGATTCCGATTCTTCACTTCAGGATTACTGTATCCCTTGGACCTTCTTAGTGACGATGAAACACAGAAATTGGATCCGAATTTAATACAAATGGCACAATGCCGACATAAGTACAAGAGGACTGACACTCTCACTTTCTATGATTTGAACCTCTCCTGTCAGTCCAGTTTTAGATTCCGATGCTTAACTTCAGGTTTACTGTATACTTTGCACCTTCTTATTGACGACGAAACACACGCAATTGCATCCGAATTTTATACAAAAGGCACAATGCCGACTTAAGTACAAGAGGACTCTCTAACTTTCTATGATTTGAACCTTTCCTGTGAGTCCAGTTTTACATTCCGATGCTTCACTTCAGGTTAACTGTATGCCTTGGACCTTCTTATTGTAGATGAAACACAGAAATTGCATCGGAATTAAATTCAAAAGGCACAATGCCGACTTAAGTACTTGAGGACTGCCACTCTAACTTTCTATGATTTGAACCTCTGTTGTGAGTCCAGTTTTAAATTCCGATGCTACACTTCAGGTTAACTGTATCCCTTGGACCTTCTTATTGACGATGAAACACAGAAATTGTATCAGAATTTAATACAAAAGGCACAATGCCGACTTAAGTACAAGAGGACTGACTCTCTAACTTTCTGTGATTTGAACCTTTCCTGTGAGTCCAGTTTTACATTCCGATGCTTCACTTCAGGTTTACTGTATCCCTTGGACCTTCTTATTGACGATGAAACACAGAGTTTGCATCCGAATTTAATACTAAAGGCACAATGCCGACTTAAGTACAAGAGGACTGACACTCTAACTTTCCTTGATTTGAACCGCTCCTGTGAGTCGAGTTTTAGATTCCGATGCTTCACTTCAGGTTTACTGTATACCTTGGACCTTCTTATTGACGATGAAACACTGAAAGTGCATCCGAATTTAATACAAAAGGCACATTGCCGACTTAAGTAGAAGACGACTGACACTCTCACTTTCTATGATTTGAACCTCTCCTGTGAGTCCAGTTTTAGATTCTGATGCTTCACTTCAGGTTTACTGTATACCTTGCACCTTCCTTTTGACGATGAAACACAGAAATTGCATCCGAATTTAATACAAAAGGCACAATGCCGACATAAGTACAAGAGGACTGACACTCTCACTTTCTATGATTTGAACCTCTCCTGTGAGTCCAGTTTTTGATACCGATGCTTCACTTTAGGTTTACGGTATCCCTTGGACCTTCTTATTGACGATGAAACACAGAAATTGCATCCGAATATAATACAAAAGGCACAATGCCGACTTAAGTAACAGAGGACTGACACTCTCACTTTCTATTATTTGAAGCTCTCCTGTGAGTCCAGTTTTAGATTCCGATGCTTCACATCAGGTTTACTGTATCCCTTGGACCTTTTTATTGACGATGAAACACAGAAATTGCATTCGAATTTAATACAATAGCACAATGCCGACTTAAGTACAAGAGAACCGACACTCTCACTTTCTATGATTGGAACCTCTCCAGTGAGTGCAGTTTTAGATTCCGATGCTTCACTTCAGGTTTACTGTATCCCTTGGACATTCTTATTGACGATGAAAAACAGAAATTGCATCCGAATTTAATACAAAAAGCACAATGCCGACTTAAGTACAAGAGGACTGACGCTCTCACTTTCTATGATTGGAACCTCACCTGTGAGACCAGTTTTAGATTCCGATGCTTCACTTCAGGTTGACTGTATACCTTGCACCTTCTTATTGACGACGAAACACAGAAATTGCATCCGAATTTTATACAAAAGGCACAATGCCGATTTAAGTACAAGAGGACTGACACTCTAACTTTCTTTGATTTGAACCTTTCCTGTGAGTCCATTTTTAGATTCCGATGCTTCACTTTAGGTTTACTGTATACCTTTGACCTTCTTATTGACGTTGAAACACAGAAATTGCATCGGAATTAAATTCAAAATGCACAATGCCGACTTAAGTACAAGAAGACTGACACTCTAATTTTATTTGATTTGAACCTCTCCTGTGAGTCCAGTTTAAGATTCCGATGCTTCACTTCAGGTTAACTGTATCCCTTGGACCTTCTTATTGACGATGAAACACAGAAATTGTATCCGAATTTAATACAAAAGGCACTATGCCGACATAAGTAGAAGAGGACCGACATTCTCACTTTGTATTATTTGAACCACTCCTGTGAGACCATTTTTAGATTCCGATGCTTCACTTCAGGTTTACTGTATCCCTTGGACCTTCTTATTGACGATGAAACACAGAAATTGTATCCGAATTTAATACAAAAGGCTCAATGCCGACTTAAGTACAAGAGGACTGACACTCTCACTGTCTATGATTAGAACCTCTCCTGTGAGTCCAGTTTTAAATTCCGGTGCTTCACTTCAGGATTACTGTATCCCATGGACCTTCTTATGACGATGAAACACAGAAATTGCATCCGAAATCAATACAAAAGGCACAATGCCAACTTAAGTACAAGAGGACTGACACTTTAACTTTCTATGATTTAAAACTCTAATGTGAGTCCAGTTTTAGATTCCTGTGCTTCACCTCAGGTTTACTGTATCCCTTGGACCATCTTTTTGACGATGGAGCACAGAAATTGCATCCGAATTTAATACACAAGGCACAATGACGACTTAAGTACATGAGGACTGACACTATCACTTTCTATGATCTGAACCTCTCCTGTGAGTCCAGTTTTAGATTCCGATGCTTCACTTCAGGTTTACTGTATCTCTTGGACCTTCTTATTGACGATGAAACACAGAAATTGCATCCGAATTTAATACTAAAGGCACAATGCCGACTTAAGTACAAGTGGAGTGACACTCTAACTTCTATGATTTGAACCTCTCCTGTGAGTCCAGATTTTAGATGCCGATGTTACACTTCAGGTTTACTGTATACCATGGACCTTCTTATTGACGATGGAGTCCAGAAATTGCATCGGAATTAAATTCAACAGGCACAATGCCGACTTAAGTAAAAGAGGACTTACACTCTCACTTTCTATGAATTGAAGCTCTCCTGTGAGTCCAGTTTTAGATTCCGATGCTTCACATCAGGTTTACTGTATCCCTTGGACCTTTTTATTGACGATGAAACACAGAAATTGCATCCGAATTTAATACAATAGCACAATATCGACTTAAGTACAAGAGGGCTGACACTCTCACTTTCTATGATTCGAACCTCTCCAGTGAGTCCAGTTTTAGATTCCGATTCTTCACTTCAGGATTACTGTATCCCTTGGACCTTCTTAGTGACGATGAAACACAGAAATTGCATCCGAATTTAATACAAATGGCACAATGCCGACATAAGTACAAGAGGACTGACACTCTCACTTTCTATGATTTGAACCTCTCCTGTCAGTCCAGTTTTAGATTCCGATGCTTCACTTCAGGTTGACTGTATACCTTGCACCTTCTTATTGACGACGAAACACAAAAATTGCATCCGAATTTTATGACAAAAGGCACAATGCCGACTTAAGTACAAGAGGACTGACACTCTAACTTTCTTTGATTTGAACCTTTCCTGTGAGTCCATTTTTAGATTCCGATGCTTCACTTCAGGTTTACTGTATACCTTTGACCTTCTTATTGATGTTGAAACACAGAAATTGCATCCGAATTTAATACAAAAAGCACAATGCCGACTTAAGTACAAGAGGACTGACGCTCTCACTTTCTATGATTGGAACCTCACCTGTGAGACCAGTTTTAGATTCCGATGCTTCACTTCAGGTTTACTGTATACCTTGCACCTTCTTATTTGCGACGAAACACAGAAATTCCATCCGAATTTTATACAAAAGGCACAATGCCGACTTAAGTACAAGAGGACTGAAACTCTAACTTTCTTTGATTTGAACCTTTCCTGTGAGTCCATTTTTAGATTCCGATGCTTCACTTCAGGTTTACTGTATACCTTTGACCTTCTTATTGACGTTGAAACACAGAAATTGCATCGGAATTAAATTCAAAATGCACAATGCCGACTTAAGTACAAGAAGACTGACACTCTGATTTTATTTGATTTGAACCTCTCCTGTGAGTCCAGTTTAAGATTCCGATGCTTCACTTCAGGTTAACTGTATCCCTTGGACCTTCTTATTGACGATGAAACACAGAAATTGTATCCGAATTTAATACAAAAGGCACTATGCCGACATAAGTACAAGAGGACCGACATTCTCACTTTGTATTATTTGAACCACTCCTGTGAGACCATTTTTAGATTCCGATGCTTCACTTCAGGTTTACTGTATCCCTTGGACCTTCTTATTGACGATGAAACACAGAAATTGTATCCGAATTTAATACAAAAGGCTCAATGCCGACTTAAGTACAAGAGGACTGACACTCTCACTGTCTATGATTAGAACCTCTCCTGTGAGTCCAGTTTTAAATTCCGGTGCTTCACTTCAGGATTACTGTATCCCATGGACCTTCTTATGACGATGAAACACAGAAATTGCATCCGAAATCAATACAAAAGGCACAATGCCAACTTAAGTACAAGAGGACTGACACTTTAACTTTCTATGATTTAAAACTCTAATGTGAGTCCAGTTTTAGATTCCAGTGCTTCACCTCAGGTTTACTGTATCCCTTGGACCATCTTTTTGACGATGAAGCACAGAAATTGCATCCGAATTTAATACACAAGGCACAATGACGACTTAAGTACATGAGGACTGACACTCTCACTTTCTATGATCTGAACCTCTCCTGTGAGTCCAGTTTTAGATTCCGATGCTTCACTTCAGGTTTACTGTATCCCTTGGACCTTCTTATTGACGATGAAACACAGAAATTGCATCCGAATTTAATACTAAAGGCACAATGCCGACTTAAGTACAAGTGGAGTGACACTCTAACTTCTATGATTTGAACCTCTCCTGTGAGTCCAGTTTTTAGATGCCGATGTTACACTTCAGGTTTACTGTATACCATGGACCTTCTTATTGACGATGGAGTCCAGAAATTGCATCGGAATTAAATTCAACAGGCACAATGCCGACTTAAGTAAAAGAGGACTTACACTCTCACTTTCTATGAATTGAAGCTCTCCTGTGAGTCCAGTTTTAGATTCCGATGCTTCACATCAGGTTTACTGTATCCCTTGGACCTTTTTATTGACGATGAAACACAGAAATTGCATCCGAATTTAATACAATAGCACAATATCGACTTAAGTACAAGAGGGCTGACACTCTCTCACTTTCTATGATTCGAACCTCTCCAGTGAGTCCAGTTTTAGATTCCGATTCTTCACTTCAGGATTACTGTATCCCTTGGACCTTCTTAGTGACGATGAAACACAGAAATTGCATCCGAATTTAATACTAAAGGCACAATGCCGACTTAAGTACAAGAGGAGTGACACTCTCACTTTCTATGATTAGAACCTCTCCTGTGAGTCCAGTTTTAGATTCCGATGCTTCACTTCAGGTTTTTCTGTATACCTTGCACCTTATTTTCGACGATGAAACACAGAAATTGCATCCGAATTTAATACAAAAGGCACAATGCCGACATAAGTACAAGAGGGCTGACACTCTCACTTTCTATAATTTGAACCTCTCCTGTGAGTCCAGTTTTAGATTCCGATGCTTCACTTCAGGTTTTCTGTATACCTTGCACCTTATTTTCGACGATGAAACACAGAAATTGCATCCGAATTTAATACAAAAGGCACAATGCCGACTTAAGTACATGAGGACTGCCACTCTAACTTTCTATGATTTGAACCTCTGTTGTGAGTCCAGTTTTAGATTCCGATGCTACACTTCAGGTTAACTGTATCCCTTGGACCTTCTTATTGACGATGAAACACAGAAATTGTATCAGAATTTAATACAAAAGGCACAATGCCGACTTAAGTACAAGAGGACTGACTCTCTAACTTTCTATGATTTGAACCTTTCGTGTGAGTCCAGTTTTACATTCCGATGCTTCACTTTAGGTTTACTGTATACCTTGGACCTTCTTATTGAAGATGAAACACAGAAATTGCATCGGAATTAAATTCAAAAGGCACAATGCCGACTTAAGTACAAGAGGACTGCCACTCTAACTTTCAATGATTTGAATCTCTCCGTTGAGTCCAGTCTTAGATTCCGATGCTTCACTTCAGGTTTACTGTATCCCTTGGACCTTCTTATTGACGATGAAACACAGAAATTGCATCCGAATTTAATACTAAAGGCACAATGCCGACTTAAGTACAAGAGGAGTGACACTCTCACTTTCTATGATTAGAACCTCTCCTGTGAGTCCAGTTTTAGATTTCCGATGCTTCACTTCAGGTTTTCTGTATACCTTGCACCTTATTTTCGACGATGAAACACAGAAATTGCATCCGAATTTAATACAAAAGGCACAATGCCGACATAAGTACAAGAGGGCTGACACTCTCACTTTCTATAATTTGAACCTCTCCTGTGAGTCCAGTTTTAGATTCCGATGCTTCACTTCAGGTTTTCTGTATACCTTGCACCTTATTTTCGACGATGAAACACAGAAATTGCATCCGAATTTAATACAAAAGGCACAATGCCGACATAAGTACAAGAGGACCTGACACTCTCACTTTCTATGATTTGAACCTCTCCTGTGAGTCCAGTTTTGGATACCGATGCTTCACCTTAGGGTTACTGTATCCCTTAGACCTTCTTATTCACGATGAAACACAGAAATTGCATCCGAATTTAATACATAAGGCACAATGCCGACTTAAGTAAAAGAGGACTGACACTCTCACTTTCTATGATTTGAACCTCTCCTGTGAGTCCAGTTTTAGATTCCGATGCTTCACATCAGGTTTACTGTATCCCTTGGACCTTTTTATTGACGATGAAACACAGAAATTGCATCCGAATTTAATACAATAGCACAATATCGACTTAAGTACAAGAGGGCTGACACTCTCACTTTCTATGATTCGAACCTCTCCAGTCAGTCCCAGTTTTAGATTCCGATGCTTCACTTCAGGATTACTGTGTCCCTTGGACCTTCTTAGTGACGATGAAACACAGAAATTGCATCCGAATTTAATACAAATGGCACAATGCCGACATAAGTACAAGAGGACTGACACTCTCACTTTCTATGATTTGAACCTCTCCTGTCAGTCCAGTTTAGATTCCGATGCTTCACTTTAGGTTTACTGTATACTTTGCACCTTCTTATTGACGACGAAACACACGAAATTGCATCCGAATTTTATACAAAAATCACAATGCCGACTTAAGTACAAGAGGACTGACTCTCTAACTTTCTATGATTTGAACCTTTCCTGTGAGTCCAGTTTTACATTCCGATGCTTCACTTCAGGTTTACTGTATACCTTGGACCTTCTTATTGAAGATGAAACACTCAAATTGCATCGGAATTGAATTCAAAAGGCACAATGCCGACTTAAGTACAAGAGGACTGCCACTCTAAATTTCTATGATTTGAACCTCTCCTGTGAGTCCAGTTTTAGATTCCGATGCTACACTTCAGGTTAACTGTATCCCTTGGACCTTCTTATTGACGATGAAACACAGAAATTGTATCAGAATTTAATACAAAAGGCACTATGCCGACTTAAGTACAAGAGGACAGACTAACTATCTATGATTTGAACCTCTCCTGTGAGTCCAGGTTTAGATTCCGATGCTTAACTTCATGTTTACTGTATACCTTGGACCTTCGTATTGACGATGAAACACAGGAATAGCATCGGAATTAAATTCTAAAGGAACAATGCCGAGTTAAGTACAAGAGGACTGACACTCTAACTTTCAATGATTTGAACCTCTCCTGTGAGTCCAGCTTTAGATTCTGATGCTTCACTTCAGGTATACTCTATCCCTTGGACCTTCTTATTCACGATGAAACACAGAAATTGCATCCGAATTTAATACAAAAGGCACAATGCCGACATAAGTACAAGAGGACCGACACTCTAACTTTCTATGATTTAAACCCCTAACGTGAGTCCAGTTTTAGATTCCAATGCTTCACCTCAGGTTTACAGTATCCCTTGGACCATCTTTTTGACGATGAAGCACAGAAATTGCATCCGAATTTAATACAAAAGGCACAATGCCGACTTAAGTACAAGAGGACTGACACTCTAACTTTCTATGATTTAAACCCCTAACGTGAGTCCAGTTTTAGATTTCAATGCTTCACCTCAGGTTTACAGTATCCCTTGGACCATATTTTTGACGATGAAGCACAGAAATTGCATCCGAATTTAATACACAAGGCACAATGCCGACTTACGTACAAGAGGACAGACACGCTCTCTTTCTATGTTTTGAACCTCTCCTGTGAGTCCAGTTTTAGATTCCGATGCTTCACATTAGGTTTACTGTATCCCTTGGACCTTCTTATTGACGATGAAACACAGAAATTGCATCCGAATTTAATACAAAAGGCACAATGCCGACTTAAGTAACAGGGTCTGACACTCTCACTTTCTATTATTTGAAGCTCTCCTGTGAGTCCAGTTTTAGATTCCGATGCTTCACATCAGGTTTACTGTATCCCTTGGACCTTTTTATTGACGATGAAACACAGAAATTGCATCCGAATTTAATACAATAGCACAATGCCGACTTAAGTACAAGAGAACCGACACTCTCTATGATTGGAACCTCTCCAGTGAGTCCAGTTTTAGATTCCGATGCTTCACTTCAGGTTTACTGTATCCCTTGGACATTCTTATTGACGATGAAAAACAGAAATTGCATCCGAATTTAATACAAAAAGCACAATGCCGACTTAAGTACAAGAGGACTGACGCTCTCACTTTCTATGATTGGAACCTCACCTGTGAGACCAGTTTTAGATTCCGATGCTTCACTTCAGGTTTACTGTATACCTTGCACCTTCTTATTGACGACGAAACACAGAAATTGCATCCGAATTTTATACAAAAGGCACAATGCCGACTTAAGTACAAGAGGACTGACACTCTAACTTTCTTTGATTTGAACCTTTCCTGTGAGTCCATTTTTAGATTCCGATGCTTCACTTCAGGTTTACTGTATACCTTTGACCTTCTTATTGACGTTGAAACACAGAAATTGCATCGGAATTAAATTCAAAATGCACAATGCCGACTTAAGTACAAGAAGACTGACACTCTAATTTTATTTGATTTGAACCTCTCCTGTGAGTCCAGTTTAAGATTCCGATGCTTCACTTCAGGTTAACTGTATCCCTTGGACCTTCTTATTGACGATGAAACACAGAAATTGAATCCGAATTTAATACTAAAGGCACTATGCCGACGTAAGTACAAGAGGACCGACATTCTCACTTTGTATTATTTGAACCACTCCTGTGAGACCATTTTTAGATTCCGATGCTTCACTTCAGGTTTACTGTATCCCTTGGACCTTCTTATTGACGATGAAACACAGAAATTGTATCCGAATTTAATACAAAAGGCACAATGCCGACTTAAGTACAAGAGGACTGACACTCTCACTGTCTATGATTAGAACCTCTCCTGTGAGTCCAGTTTTAAATTCCGGTGCTTCACTTCAGGATTACTGTATCCCATGGACCTTCTTATGACGATGAAACACAGAAATTGCATCCGAAATCAATACAAAAGGCACAATGCCAACTTAAGTACAAGAGGACTGACACTTTAACTTTCTATGATTTAAAACTCTAATGTGAGTCCAGTTTTAGATTCCAGTGCTTCACCTCAGGTTTACTGTATCCCTTGGACCATCTTTTTGACGATGAAGCACAGAAATTGCATCCGAATTTAATACACAAGGCACAATGACGACTTAAGTACATGAGGACTGACACTCTCACTTTCTATGATCTGAACCTCTCCTGTGAGTCCAGTTTTAGATTCCGATGCTTCACTTCAGGTTTACTGTATCCCTTGGACCTTCTTATTGACGATGAAACACAGAAATTGCATCCGAATTTAATACTAAAGGCACAATGCCGACTTAAGTACAAGAGGAGTGACACTCTAACTTCTATGATTTGAACCTCTCCTGTGAGTCCAGTTTTTAGATGCCGATGTTACAATTCAGGTTTACTGTATACCATGGACCTTCTTATTGACGATGGAGTCCAGAAATTGCATCGGAATTAAATTCAACAGGCACAATGCCGACTTAAGTAAAAGAGGACTTACACTCTCACTTTCTATAATTTGAACCTCTCCTGTGAGTCCAGTTTTAGATTCCGATGCTTCACTTCAGGTTTTCTGTATACCTTGCACCTTATTTTCGACGATGAAACACAGAAATTGCATCCGAATTTAATACAAAAGGCACAATGCCGACTTAAGTAACAGAGGACTGACACTCTCACTTTCTATTATTTGAAGCTCTCCTGTGAGTCCAGTTTTAGATTCCGATGCTTCACATCAGGTTTACTGTATCCCTTGGACCTTTTTATTGACGATGAAACACAGAAATTGCATCCGAATTTAATACAATAGCACAATGCCGACTTAAGTACAAGAGAACCGACACTCTCACTTTCTATGATTGGAACCTCTCCAGTGAGTCCAGTTTTAGATTCCGATGCTTCACTTCAGGTTTACTGTATCCCTTGGACATTCTTATTGACGATGAAAAACAGAAATTGCATCCGAATTTAATACAAAAAGCACAATGCCGACTTAAGTTCAAGAGGACTGACGCTCTCACTTTCTATGATTGGAACCTCACCTGTGAGACCAGTTTTAGATTCCGATGCTTCACTTCAGGTTTACTGTATACCTTGCACCTTCTTATTGACGACGAAACACAGAAATTGCATCCGAATTTTATACAAAAGGCACAATGCCGACTTAAGTACAAGAGGACTGACACTCTAACTTTCTTTGATTTGAACCTTTCCTGTGAGTCCATTTTTAGATTCCGATGCTTCACTTCAGGTTTACTGTATACCTTTGACCTTCTTATTGACGTTGAAACACAGAAATTGCATCGGAATTAAATTCAAAATGCACAATGCCGACTTAAGTACAAGAAGACTGACACTCTAAT
Source organism: Schistocerca piceifrons (assembly GCF_021461385.2). Lineage (NCBI taxonomy): Eukaryota > Metazoa > Arthropoda > Insecta > Orthoptera > Acrididae > Schistocerca > Schistocerca piceifrons. The sequence continues at coordinate 29,977 of NW_025728164.1, forward strand.
TTTATTTGATTTGAACCTCTCCTGTGAGTCCAGTTTAAGATTCCGATGCTTCACTTCAGGTTAACTGTATCCCTTGGACCTTCTTATTGACGATGAAACACAGAAATTGAATCCGAATTTAATACTAAAGGCACTATGCCGACATAAGTACAAGAGGACCGACATTCTCACTTTGTATTATTTGAACCACTCCTGTGAGACCATTTTTAGATTCCGATGCTTCACTTCAGGTTTACTGTATCCCTTGGACCTTCTTATTGACGATGAAACACAGAAATTGTATCCGAATTTAATACAAAAGGCACAATGCCGACTTAAGTACAAGAGGACTGACACTTTAACTTTCTATGATTTAAAACTCTAATGTGAGTCCTGTTTTAGATTCCAGTGCTTCACCTCAGGTTTACTGTATCCCTTGGACCATCTTTTTGACGATGAAGCACAGAAATTGCATCCGAATTTAATACACAAGGCACAATGACGACTTAAGTACATGAGGACTGACACTCTCACTTTCTATGATCTGAACCTCACCTGTGAGTCCAGTTTTAGATTCCGATGCTTCACTTCAGGTTTACTGTATCCCTTGGACCTTCTTATTGACGATGAAACACAGAAATTGCATCCGAATTTAATACTAAAGGCACAATGCCGACTTAAGAACAAGAGGAGTGACACTCTAACTTCTATGATTTGAACCTCTCCTGTGAGTCCAGTTTTTAGATGCCGATGTTACACTTCAGGTTTACTGTATACCATGGACCTTCTTATTGACGATGGAGTCCAGAAATTGCATCGGAATTAAATTCAACAGGCACAATGCCGACTTAAGTAAAAGAGGACTTACACTCTCACTTTCTATGATTTGAAGCTCTACTGTGAATCCAGTTTTAGATTCCGATGCTTCACATCAGGTTTACTGTATCCCTTGGACCTTTTTATTGACGATGAAACACAGAAATAGCATCCGAATTTAATACAATAGCACAATATCGACTTAAGTACAAGAGGGCTGACACTCTCACTTTCTATGATTCGAACCTCTCCAGTGAGTCCAGTTTTAGATTCCGATTCTTCACTTCAGGATTACTGTATCCCTTGGACCTTCTTAGTGACGATGAAACACAGAAATTGCATCCGAATTTAATACAAATGGCACAATGCCGACATAAGTACAAGAGGACTGACACTCTCACTTTCTATGATTTGAACCTCTCCTGTCAGTCCAGTTTTAGATTCCGATGCTTCACATCAGGTTTACTGTATACTTTGCACCTTCATATTGACGACGAAACACACGAAATTGCATCTGAATTTTATACAAAAGGCACAATGCCGACTTAAGTACAAGAGGACTCTCTAACTTTCTATGATTTGAACCTTTCCTGTGAGTCCAGTTTTACATTCCGATGCTTCACTTCAGGTTTACTGTAAGCCTTGGACCTTCTTATTGTAGATGAAACACAGAAATTGCATCGGAATTAAATTCAAAAGGCACAACGCCGACTTAAGTACATGAAAACTGCCACTCTAACTTTCTATGATTTGAACCTCTGTTGTGAGTCCAGTTTTAGATTCCGATGCTACACTTCAGGTTAACTGTATCCCTTGGACCTTCTTATTGACGATGAAACACAGAAATTATATCAGAATTTAATACAAAAGGCACAATGCTGACTTAAGTACAAGAGGACTGACTCTCTAACTTTCTATGATTTGAACCTTTCGTGTGAGTCCAGTTTTACATTCCGATGCTTCACTTCAGGTTTACTGTATACCTTGGACCTTCTTATTGAAGGTGAAACACAGAAATTGCATCGGAATTAAATTCAAAAGGCACAATGCCGACTTAAGTACAAGAGGACTGCTACTCTAACTTTCAATGATTTGAACCTCTCCGTTGAGTCCAGTTTTAGATTCCGATGCTTCACTTCAGGATTTCTGTATCCCTTGGACCTTCTTATTGACGATGCAACACAGAAATTGCATCCGAATTTAATACTAAAGGCACAATGCCGACTTAAGTACAAGAGGAGTGACACTCTAACTTACTATGATTTGAACCTCTCCTGTGAGTCCAGTTTTAGATTCCGATGCTTCACTTCAGGTTTTCTGTACACCTTGCACCTTATTTTCGACGATGAAACACAGAAATTGCATCCGAATTTAATACAAAAGGCACAATGCCGACATAAGTACAAGAGGACTGACACTCTCACTTTCTATAATTAGAACCTCTCCTGTGAGTCCAGTTTTAGATTCCGATGCTTCACTTCAGGTTTTCTGTATACCTTGCACCTTATTTTCGACGATGAAACACAGAAATTGCATCCGAATTTAATACAAAAGGCACAATGCCGACATAAGTACAAGAGGACTGACACTCTCACTTTCTATGATTTGAACCTCTCCTGTGAGTCCAGTTTTGGATACCGATGCTTCACTTTAGGTTTACTGTATCCCTTAGACCTTCTTATTCACGATGAAACACAGAAATTGCATCCGAATTTAATTCATAAGGCACAATGCTGACTTAAGTAAAAGAGGACTGACACTCTCACTTTCTATGATTTGAACCTCTCCTGTGAGTCCAGTTTTAGATTCCGATGCTTCACATCAGGTTTACTGTATCCCTTGGACCTTTTTATTGACGATGAAACACAGAAATTGCATCCGAATTTAATACAATAGCACAATATCGACTTAAGTACAAGAGGGCTGACACTCTCACTTTCTATGATTCGAACCTCTCCAGTGAGTCCAGTTTGAGATTCCGATGCTTCACATCAGGATTACTGTATCCCTTGGACCTTCTTAGTGACGATGAAACACAGATATTGCATCCGAATTTAATACAAATGGCACAATGCCGACATAAGTACAAGAGGACTGACACTCTCACTTTCTGTATTTTGAACCTCTCCTGTCAGTCCAGTTTAGATTCCGATGCTTCACTTTAGGTTTACTGTATACTTTGCACCTCTTATTGACGACGAAACACACGAAATTGCATCCGAATTTTATACAAAAATCACAATGCCGACTTAAGTACAAGAGGACTGACTCTCTAACTTTCTATGATTTGAACCTTTCCTGTGAGTCCAGTTTTACATTCCGATGCTTCACTTCAGGTTTACTGTATACCTTGGACCTTCTTATTGAAGATGAAACACACAAATTGCATCGGAATTGAATTCAAAAGGCACAATGCCGACTTAAGTACAAGAGGACTGCCACTCTAAATTTCTATGATTTGAACCTCTCCTGTGAGTCCAGTTTTAGATTCCGATGCTACACTTCAGGTTAACTGTATCCCTTGGACCTTCTTATTGACGATGAAACACAGAAATTGCATCCGAATTTAATACAAAAGGCACAAAGCCGACTTAAGTACAAGAGGACTAACACTCTAACTTTCTATGTTTTAAACCCCTAACGTGAGTCCAGTTTCAGATTCCAATGCTTCACCTCAGGTTTACAGTATCCCTTGGACCATCTTTTTGACGATGAAGCACAGAAATTGCATCCGAATTTAATACAAAAGGCACAATGCCGACTTAAGTACAACAGGAAAGACACTCTAACTTTCTATGATTTAAACCCCTAACGTGAGTCCAGTTTTAGATTTCAATGCATCACCTCAGGTTTACAGTATCCCTTGGACCATCTTTTTGACGATGAAGCACAGAAATTGCATCCGAATTTAATACACAAGGCACAATGCCGACTTACGTACAAGAGGACTGACACGCTCTCTTTCTTTGTTTTGAACCTCTCCTGTGAGTCCAGTTTTAGATTCCGATGCTTCACATCAGGTTTACTGATCCCTTGGACCTTCTTATTGACGATGAAACACAGAAATTGCATCCGAATTTAATACTAAAGGCACAATGCCGACTTAAGTACAAGAGGACTGATACTCTAACTTTCTATGATTTGAACCTCTCCTGTGAGTCGAGTTTTAGATTCGGATGCTTCACTTCAGGTTTACTGTATACCTTGGACCTTCTTATTGACTATGAAACTTAGGATTTGCATCGGAATTAAATTCAAAAGCCACAATGCCGACTTAAGTACAAGAGGAGTGACACTCTAACTACTATGATTTGAACCTCCCCTGTGAGTACAGTTTTTAGATGCTGATGTTACACTTCAGGTTAGCTGTATACCATGGACATTCTAATTGACGATGGAGCACAGAAATTGCATCCGAATTAAATTCAAAAGGCACAATGCCGACTTAAGTACAAAAGGCCTGAGACTCTAACTTTCTATGATTTGAACCACTCCTGTGTGTCCAGTTTTAGATTCCGATGATTCACTTCAGGTTTACTGTATCCCTTGGACCTTCTTATTGACGATGAAACACAGAAAGTGCATCCGAATTTAATACAAAAGGCACAATGCCGACTTAAGTACAAGACGACTGACACTCTAACTTTTTGTGATTTAAACCCCTAACGTGAGTCCAGTTTTAGATTCCAATGCTTCACCTCAGGTTTACTGTATCCCTTGGACCATTTTGTTGACGATGAAGCCTAGAAATTGCATCCGAATTTAATACACAAGGCACAATGCCGACTTACGTACAAGAGGACTTACACTCTCACTTTCCATGATTTGAACCTCTCCTGTGAGTCCAGTTTTAGATTCCGATGCTTCACTTCAGGTTTATTGTATTCCTTGGACCTTCTTAATAACGATGAAACACAGAAATTGCATCCGAATTTAATACAAAAGCCACAATGCCGACTTAAGTACACGAGGAGTGACACTCAAACTTTCTATGATTTGAACCTCTCCTGTGAATCCAGTTTTACATTCCGATGCTTCACTTCAGGTTTACTGTATCCTTTGGACCTTCTTATTGACGATGGAACACAGAAATTGCATCCGAAGTTAATACAAAGGCAAAATGTCGACTTAAGTACAAGGGGACTGACACTTTAACTTTCTATGATTTGAACCTCTCCTGTGACTCCAGTTTTAGATTCCGATGCTTCACTTCAGCTTTACTGTATCACTTGGACCTACTTATTGACGATGAAACACAGATATTGCATCCGAATTTTATACAAAAGGCACAATGCCGACTTAAGTACAAGAGGACTGACACTCTAACTTTCTATGATTTGAACCTTTCCTGTGAGTCCAGTTTTAGATTCCGATGCTTCACTTCAGGTTTACTGTGTACCTTGGACCTTCTTATTGACGAAGAGGTACAGAAATTGCATCGGAATTAAATGCAAAAGGCTCAATGCTGAACTGAGTACAAGAGGACTGACACTCTAACTTTCTATGATTAGAACTTCTCCTGTAAGTCCAGATTTGGATTCCGATGCTTCACTTCATGTTTTCTGTACCCGTTGGGCCTTCTTATAGAAGATGAAACACAGGAATTGCGTTGGAAATAAATTCAAAAGCCACAATGCCGACTTAAGTACAAGAGGAGTGACACTCTAACTTTCTATGATTTGAACCTCTCCTGTGAGTCCAGTTTTAGATGCCGAGGTTACACTTCAGGTTTACTGTCTACCATGGACTTTCTTATAGACGATGACGCACAGAAATTGCAGCGGAATTGAACTCAAAAGGCACAATGACGACTTAAGTACAAGAGGACCGAGACTCTAACTTTGTATGATTTGAACCTCTCCTGTGAGTAAAGTTTTAGATTCCGATGCTTCACTTCAGGTTTACTGTATCCCTTGGACTTTCTTATTGACGATGAAACACAGAAATGGCATCCGAATTTAATACAAAAGGCACAGTGCCGACATATGTACAGGAGGACTGACATTCTAACTTTCTATGATTTGATCCTCTCCTGTGAGTCGAGTTTTAGATGCCTATGCTTCCCTTCTAGTTTACTGTATACCTTGGACCTTCTTATTGGCGATGAAACACAGAAATTGCATCCGAATTTAATACAAAACGCACAATGCCGACTTAAGTACAAGAGGACTGACACTATAACTTTCTATGCTTTGAACCTCTAATGTGAGTCCAGTTTTAGATTCCGATGCTTCACTTCAGGTTTACTGGATCCCTTGGTCCTTCTTGTTGACGATGAAACACAGAGATTGCATTCGAATTTAATACAAATGGCACAATGCCGACTTAAGTACAAGAGGACTGACACTCTCACTTTCCGTGATTTGAACCTCTCCTGTGAGTCCAGTTTTTGATTCCCATGCTTAACTTCAGGCTTACTGTAAACCTTGGACCTTCGTATTGACGATGAAACACAGACATTGCATCGGAATTAAATTCAAAAGGCACAATGCAGACTTCAGACCATGAGGAATGACACTCTACCTTTCTATGATTTGAACCTCTCCTGTGAGTCCAGCTTTAGATTCCGATGCTTCACTTCAGGTTAACTGTATCCCTTGGACCTTCTTATTAACGATGAAACACAGAAATTGCATCCGAATTTAATACAAAAGGCACAATGCCGACTTAAGTACAAGAGGACTGACACTATAACTTTGTATGATTTGAACCTCTAATGCGAGTCTACTTCTAGATTCCGATGCCTCACTTCAGGTTTACTGTATCCCTTGGACCTTCTTTTTGACGATGAAGCACAGAAATTGCATCGGAATTAAATTCAAAAACCACAATGCCGACTAAGTACAAGAGGAGTGACAATCTAACTTTCTATGATTTGAACCTCTCCTGTGAGTCCAGTTTTAGATGCCGATGTTACACTTCAGGTTTACTGTATTCCATGGACCTTATTATTGACGATGAAGCACAGAAATTGCATCGGAATTAAATTCAAAAGTCACAATGTCGACTTAAGTACAAAAGGACTGAGACTCTAACTTTCTATGATTTGAACCTCCCCTGTGAGTCCTGTTTTAGATTCCGATGCTCCACTTTAGGTTTACTGTATACCATGGACCTTCTTAGTGACGATGAAATACAGACATTGCATCGGAATTAAATTCAAAAGGCACAATGCCGACTTAAGTACAACAGGACAGAGACTCTAACTTTCTATGATTTGAACCTCTTCTGTGAGTCCAGTTTTAGATTCCGATGCCTCACTTCAGGTTTACTGTATACCTTGGACCTTCTTATTGACGATGAAATACAGAAATTGAATCGGAATTAAATTCAAAATAGCACAATGCCGACTTAAGTACTAGAGGACGAACACTCTAACTTTCTATGATTTTAACTTCTCCTGTGAGTCCAGTTTTAGATTCCGATGCTTCACTTCTGGTTTACTGTATCCCTTGTACCTTCTTATAGACGATGAAACACAGAAATTGCATCCGAATTTAATACAAAAGGGCCAATGCTGTCTTAAGTACAAGAGGATTGACCCTCTCACTTTCTATGATTTGAACCACTCCTGAGAGTCCAGTTTTAGATTCCGATGCTTTACTTCAGGTTAAGTGTATACCTTGCAGCTTCTTATTGACGATGAAACACAGAAATTGCATCGGAATTAAATTCAAAGGGCACAATGCCGACTTAAGTACAAGAGGACTGACACTCTAACTTTCTATGATTTGAACCTCTCCTGTGATTCCAGTTTTACATTCCGATCCTTCACTTCAGGTTTAGTGTATCCTTTGGACCTTCTTATTGACGATGAAACACAGTAATTGCATCCGAATTTAATACAAAAGGCACAATGCCGACTTAAGTACAAGAGGACTTACACTCTCACTTTCTATAATTTGAATCTCTCCTGTGAGTCCAGTTTTAGATTCCGATGCTTAACTTCAGGTTTACTGTAAACCTTGGACCTTCGTATTGACGATGAAACACAGAAATTGCATCGGAATTAAATTCAAAAGGTACAATGCCGACTGAAGTACAAGAGGACTGACACTCTAACTTTCAATGATTTTTACCTCTCCTGTGAGTCCAGCTTTAGATTCCGATGCTTCACTTCAGGTTTACTGTATCACTTGGACCTTCTTATTGACGATGAAGCACAGAAATTGCATCGGAATTAAATTCAAAAGCCACAATGCCGACGTAAGTACAAGAGGAATGACACTCTAACTTTCTATGATTTGAACCTCTGCTGTGAGTACAGTTTTAGATGCCGATGATGCACTTCAGGTTTACTGTATACCATGGACCTTCTTATTGACGATGAAGCACGGAAATTGCATCGGAATTAAATTCAAAAGGCACCATACCGACTTAAGTGCAAGAGGACTGAGACTCTAACTTTCTATGATTTGAACCTCTCCTGTGCGTCCAGTTTTAAATTCCGATGCTTCACTTCAGGTTGACTGTATCCCTTGGATCTTCTTATTGACGATGAAACACAGGAATAGCATCGGAATTAAATTCAAAAGCCACAATGCCGACTTAAGTACAAGAGGAGTGACACTCTAACTTTCTATGATTTGAACCTCTCCTGTGAGTCCAGTTTTAGATGCCGATGTTACACTTCACGTTTACTGTATACCATGGACTTTCTTGTTGACGATGGAGGACAGAAATTGCATCGGAATTATATTCAAAAGGCACAATGCCGACTTAAGTACAACAGGACTGAGACTCCATATTTCTATGAATTGAACCTCTCCTGTGACTCCAGTTTTCGATTCCGATGCTTCACTTCAGGTTTTCTGTACACGTTGGGCCTTCTTATAGAAGATGAAACACAGGAATTGCATCGGAAAGAAATTCAAAAGCCACAATGCTGGCTTAAGTACAAGAGGAGTGACACTCTAACTTTCTATGAGTTGAACCTCTCCTGTGAGTCCAGTTTTAGATGCCGATGTTACACTTCAGGTTTACTGTCTACCATGGACTTTCTTATAGACGATGACGCACAGAAATTGCAGCGGAATTGAACTCAAAAGGCACAATGACGACTTAAGTACAAGAGGACCGAGACTCTAACTTTGTATGATTTGAACCTCTCCTGTGAGTAAAGTTTTAGGTTCCGATGCTTCACTTCAGGTTTACTGTATCCCTTGGACTTTCTTATTGACGATGAAACACAGAAATGGCATCCGAATTTAATACAAAAGGCACAATGCCGACATATGTACAAGAGGACTGACATTCTAACTTTCTATGATTTGATCCTCTCCTGTGAGTCGAGTTTTAGATGCCTATGCTTCCCTTCTAGTTTACCGTATACCTTGGACCGTCTTATTGACTATGAATCTTAGGAATTGCATCGGAATTAAATTCAAAAGCAAAAATGCCGACTTAAGTACAAGGGGAGTGACACTCTAACTTTCTATGATTTGAACCTCTCCTGTGAGTCCAGTTTTAGATGCCGATGTTACACTTCAGGTTTACTGTATACCATGGACCTTCTTGTTGACGATGGAGGACAGAAATTGCATCGGAATTGTATTCAAAAGGCACAATGCCGACTTAAGTACAACAGGACTGAGACTCCATATTTCTATGAATTGAACCTCTCCTGTGAGTCCAGTTTTCGATTCCGATGCTTCACTTTAGGTTTTCTGTACACGTTGGGCCTTCTTATAGAAGATGAAACACAGGATTTGCATCGGAAAGAAATTCAAAAGCCACAATGCTGACTTAAGTACAAGAGGAGTGACACTCTAACTTTCTATGATTTGAACCTCTCCTGTGAGTCCAGTTTTAGATGCCGATGTTACACTTCAGGTTTACTGTCTACCATGGACTTTCTTATAGACGATGACGCACAGAAATTGCATCGGAATTGAACTCAAAAGGCACAATGACGACTTAAGTACAAGAGGACAGAGACTCTAACTTTCTATGATTTGAACCTCTCCTGTGAGTCCAGTTTTAGATTCCGATGCTTCACTTCAGGTTTACTGTATCCCTTGGACTTTCTTATTGACGATGAAACACAGAAATGGCATCCGAATTTAATACAAAAGGCACAATACCGACATAAGTACAAGAGGACTGACATTCTAACTTTCTATGATTTGAACCTCTCCTGTGAGTCGACTTTTAGATGCCTATGCTTCCCTTCTAGTTTACTGTATACCTTGGACCTTCTTATTGACGATGAAACACAGAAATTGCATCCGAATTTAATACAAAACGCACAATGCCGACTTAAGTACAAGAGGACTCACACTATAACTTTCTATGCTTTGAACCTCTAATGTGAGTCCAGTTTTAGATTCCGATGCTTCACTTCAGGTTTACTGGATCCCTTGGTCCTTCTTGTTGACGATGAAACACAGAGATTGCATTCGAATTTAATACAAATGGCACAATGCCGACTTAAGTACAAGAGGACTGACACTCTCACTTTCCGTGATTTGAACCTCTCCTGTGAGTCCAGTTTTTGATTCCCATGCTTAACTTCAGGTTTACTGTAAACCTTGGACCTTCGTATTGACGATGAAACACAGACATTGCATCGGAATTAAATTCAAAAGGCACAATGCCGACTTCAGACCATGAGGAATGACACTCTAACTTTCCATGATTTGAACCTCTCCTGTGAGTCCAGCTTTAGATTCCGATGCTTCACTTCAGGTTAACTGTATCCCTTGGACCTTCTTATTCACGATGAAACACAGAAATAGCATCCGAATTTAATACAAAAGGCACAATGCCGACTTAAGTACAAGAGGACTGATACTATAACTTTGTATGATTTGAACCTCTAATGCGAGTCCACTTCTAGATTCCGATGCCTCACTTCAGGTTTACTGTATCCCTTGGACCTTCTTTTTGACGATGAAGCACAGAAATTGCATCGGAATTAAATTCAAAAACCACAATGCCGACTAAGTACAAGAGGAGTGACACTCTAACTTTCTATGATTTGAACCTCTCCTGTGAGTCCAGTTTTAGATGCCGATGTTACACTTCAGGTTTACTGTATTCCATGGACCTTCTTATTGACGATGAAGCACAGAAATTGCATCGGAATTAAATTCAAAAGGCACAATGTCGACTTAAGTACAAACGGACTGAGACTCTAACTTTCTATGATTTGAACCTCCCCTGTGAGTCCTGTTTTAGATTCCGATGCTCCACTTTAGGTTTACTGTATACCATGGACCTTCTTAGTGACGATGAAATACAGACATTGCTTCGGAATTAAATTCAAAAGGCACAATGCCGACTTAAGTACAACAGGACAGAGACTCTAACTTTCTATGATTTGAACCTCTCCTGTGAGTCCAGTTTTAGATTCCGATGCCTCACTTCAGGTTTACTGTATACCTTGGACCGTCTTATTGACGATGAAATACAGAAATTGAATCGGAATTAAATTCAAAATAGCACAATGCCGACTTAAGTACTAGAGGACGAACACTCTAACTTTCTATGATTTTAACTTCTCCTGTGAGTCCAGTTTTAGATTCCGATGCTTCACTTCTGGTTTACTGTATCCCTTGTACCTTCTTATAGACGATGAAACACAAAAATTGCATCCGAATTTAATACAAAAGGGCCAATGCTGTCTTAAGTACAAGAGGATTGACCCTCTCACTTTCTATGATTTGAACCACTCCTGAGAGTCCAGTTTTAGATTCCGATGCTTGACTTCAGGTTTAGTGTATACCTTGCAGCTTCTTATTGACGATGAAACACAGAAATTGCATCGGAATTAAATTCAAAGGGCACAATGCCGACTTAAGTACAAGAGGACTGACACTCTAACTTTCTATGATTTGAACCTCTCCTGTGATTCCAGTTTTACATTCCGATCCTTCACTTCAGGTTTAGTGTATCCTTTGGACCTTCTTATTGACGATGAAACACAGGAATTGCATCCGAATTTAATACAAAAGGCACAATGCCGACTTAAGTACAAGAGGACTTACACTCTCACTTTCTATAATTTGAATCTCTCCTGTGAGTCCAGTTTTAGTTTCCGATGCTTAACTTCAGGTTTACTGTAAACCTTGGACCTTCGTATTGACGATGAAACACAGAAATTGCATCGGAATTAAATTCAAAAGGTACAATGCCGACTGAAGTACAAGAGGACTGACACTCTAACTTTCAATGATTTTTACCTCTCCTGTGAGTCCAGCTTTAGATTCCGATGCTTCACTTCAGGTTTACTGTATCACTTGGACCTTCTTATTGACGATGAAGCACAGAAATTGCATCGGAATTAAATTCAAAAGCCACAATGCCGACGTAAGTACAAGAGGAATGACACTCTAACTTTCTATGATTTGAACCTCTCCTGTGAGTACAGTTTTAGATGCCGATGATACACTTCAGGTTTACCGTATACCATGGACCTTCTTATTGACGATGAAGCACAGAAATTGCATCGGAATTAAATTCAAAAGGCACCATACCGACTTAAGTGCAAGAGGACTGAGACTCTAACTTTCTATGATTTGAACCTCTCCTGTGAGTCCAGTTTTAGATGCCGATGTTACACTTCAGGTTTACTGTATACCATGGACCTTCTTGTTGACGATGGAGGACAGAAATTGCATCGGAATAATATTCAAAAGGCACAATGCCGACTTAAGTACAACAGGACTGAGACTCCATATTTCTATGAATTGAACCTCTCCTGTGACTCCAGTTTTCGATTCCGATGCTTCACTTCAGGTTTTCTGTACACGTTGGGCCTTCTTATAGAAGATGAAACACAGGAATTGCATCGGAAAGAAATTCAAAAACCACAATGCTGACTTAAGTACAAGAGGAGTGACACTCTAACTTTCTATGATTTGAACCTCTCCTGTGAGTCCAGTTTTAGATGCCGATGTTACACTTCAGGTTTACTGTCTACCATGGACTTTCTTATAGACGATGACGCACAGAAATTGCATCGGAATTGAACTCAAAAGGCCCAATGACGACTTAAGTACAAGAGGACCGAGACTCTAACTTTCTATGATTTGAACCTCTCCTGTGAGTCCAGTTTTAGATTCCGATGCTTCACTTCAGGTTTACTGTATCCCTTGGACTTTCTTATTGACGATGAAACACAGAAATGGCATCCGAATTTAATACAAAAGGCACAATACCGACATAAGTACAAGAGGACTGACATTCTAACTTTCTATGATTTGAACCTCTCCTGTGAGTCGACTTTTAGATGCCTATGCTTCCCTTCTAGTTTACTGTATACCTTGGACCTTCTTATTGACGATGAAACACAGAAATTGCATCCGAATTTAATACAAAAGGCACAATGCCGACTTAAGTACAAGAGGACTGACACTATAACTTTCTATGCTTTGAACCTCTAATGTTAGTCCAGTTTTAGATTCCGATGCTTCACTTCAGGTTTACTGGATCCCTTGGTCCTTCTTGTTGACGATGAAACACAGAGATTGCATTCGAATTTAATACAAATGGCACAATGCCGACTTAAGTACAAGAGGACTGACACTCTCACTTTCCGTGATTTGAACCTCTCCTGTGAGTCCAGTTTTTGATTCCCATGCTTAACTTCAGGTTTACTGTAAACCTTGGACCTTCGTATTGACGATGAAACACAGACATTGCATCGGAATTAAATTCAAAAGGCACAATGCGGACTTCAGTACATGAGGAATGACGCTCTAACTTTCTATGATTTGAACCTCTCCTGTGAGTCCAGCTTTAGATTCCGATGCTTCACTTCAGGTTAACTGTATCCCTTGGACCTTCTTATTCACGTTGAAACACAGAAATTGCATCCGAATTTAATACAAAAGGCACAATGCCGACTTAAGTACAAGAGGACTGACACTATAACTTTGTATGATTTGAACCTCTAATGCGAGTCCACTTCTAGATTCCGATGCCTCACTTCAGGTTTACTGTATCCCTTGGACCTTCTTTTTGACGATGAAGCACAGAAATTGCATCGTAATTAAATTCAAAAACCACAATGCCGACTAAGTACAAGAGGAGTGACACTCTAACTTTCTATGATTTGAACCTCTACTGTGAGTCCAGTTTTAGATGCCGATGTTACACTTCAGGTTTACTGTATTCCATGGACCTTCTTATTGACGATGAAGCACAGAAATTGCATCGGAATTAAATTCAAAAGGCACAATGCCGACTTAAGTACAAAAGGACTGAGACTCTAACTTTCTATGATTTGACCCTCCCCTGTGAGTCCAGTTTTAGATTCCGATGCTCCACTTTAGGTTTACTGTATACCATGGACCTTCTTAGTGACGATGAAATACAGACATTGCATCGGAATTAAATTCAAAAGGCACAATGCCGACTTAAGTACAACAGGACAGAGACTCTAACTTTCTATGATTTTAACTTCTCCTGTGAGCAGTTTTAGATTCCGATGCTTCACTTCTGGTTTACTGTATCCCTTGTACCTTCTTATAGACGATGAAACACAGAAATTGCATCCGAATTTAATACAAAAGGGCCAATGCTGTCTTAAGTACAAGAGGATTGACCCTCTCACTTTCTATGATTTGATCCACTCCTGAGAGTCCAGTTTTAGATTCCGATGCTTGACTTCAGGTTTAGTGTATACCATGCAGCTTCTTATTGACGATGAAACACAGAAATTGCATCGGAATTAAATTCAAAGGGCACAATGCCGACTTAAGTACAAGAGGACTGACACTCTAACTTTCTATGATTTGAACCTCTCCTGTGAGTCCAGTTTTACATTCCGATCCTTCACTTAAGGTTTAGTGTATCCTTTGGACCTTCTTATTGACGATGAAACACAGGAATTGCATCCGAATTTAATACAAAAGGCACAATGCCGACTTAAGTACAAGAGGACTTACACTCTCACTTTCTATAATTTGAATCTCTCCTGTGAGTCCAGTTTTAGATTCCGATGCTTAACTTCTGGTTTACTGTAAACCTTGGACCTTCGTATTGACGATGAAACACAGAAATTGCATCGGAATTAAATTCAAATGGTACAATGCCGACTGAAGTACAAGAGGACTGACACTCTAACTTTCAATGATTTTTGCCTCTCCTGTAAGTCCAGCTTTAGATTCCGATGCTTCACTTCAGGTTTACTGTATCACTTGGACCTTCTTATTGACGATGAAGCACAGAAATTGCATCGGAATTAAATTCAAAAGCCACAATGCCGACGTAAGTACAAGAGGAATGACACTCTAACTTTCTATGATTTGAACCTCTCCTGTGGGTACAGTTTTAGATGCCGATGATACACTTCAGGTTTACTGTATACCATGGACCTTCTTATTGACGATGAAGCACAGAAATTGCGTCGGAATTAAATTCAAAAGGCACCATGCCGACTTAAGTACAAGAGGACTGAGACTCTAACTTTCTATGATTTGAACCTCTCCTGTGCGTCCAGTTTTAAATTCCGATGCTTCACTTCAGGTTCACTGTATCCCTTGGATCTTCTTATTGACGATGAAACACAGGAATAGCATCGGAATTAAATTCAAAAGCCACAATGCCGACTTAAGTACAAGAGGAGTGACACTCTAACTTTCTATGATTTGAACCTCTCCTGTGAGTCCAGTTTTAGATGCCGATGTTACACTTCAGGTTTACTGTATACCATGGACCTTCTTGTTGACGATGGAGGACAGAAATTGCACCGGAATTATATTCAAAAGGCACAATGCCGACTTAAGTACAACAGGACTGAGACTCCATATTTCTATGAATTGAACCTCTCCTGTGAGTCCAGTTTTCGATTCCGATGCTTCACTTCAGGTTTTCTGTACACGTTGGGCCTTCTTATATAAGATGAAACACAGGAATTGCATCGGAAAGAAATTCAAAAGCCACAATGCTGACTTAAGTACAAGAGGAGTGACACTCTAACTTTCTATGATTTGAACCTCTCCTGTGAGTCCAGTTTTAGATGCCGATGTTACACTTCGGGTTTACTGTCTACCATGGACTTTCTTATAGACGATGACGCACAGAAATTGCATCGGAATTGAACTCAAAAGGCACAATGACGACTTAAGTACAAGAGGACCGAGACTCTAACTTTCTATGATTTGAACCTCTCCTGTGAGTCCAGTTTTAGATTCCGATGCTTCACTTCAGGTTTACTGGATCCCTTGGTCCTTCTTGTTGACGATGAAACACAGAGATTGCATTCGAATTTAATACAAATGGCACAATGCCGACTTAAGTACAAGAGGACTGACACTCTCACTTTCCGTGATTTGAACCTCTCCTGTGAGTCCAGTTTTTGATTCCCATGCTTAACTTCAGGTTTACTGTAAACCTTGGACCTTCGTATTGACGATGAAACACAGACATTGCATCGGAATTAAATTCAAAAGGCACAATGCGGACTTCAGTACATGAGGAATGACGCTCTAACTTTCTATGATTTGAACTTCTCCTGTGAGTCCAGCTTTAGATTCCGATGCTTCACTTCAGGTTAACTGTATCCCTTGGACCTTCTTATTCACGATGGAACACAGAAATTGCATCCGAATTTAATACAAAAGGCACAATGCCGACTTAAGTACAAGAGGACTGACACTATAACTTTGTATGATTTGAACCTCTAATGCGAGTCCACTTCTAGATTCCGATGCCTCACTTCAGGTTTACTGTATCCCTTAGACCTTCTTTTTGACGATGAAGCACAGAAATTGTATCGGAATTAAATTCAAAAACCACAATGCCGACTAAGTACAAGAGGAGTGACACTCTAACTTTCTATGATTTGAACCTCTCCTGTGAGTCCAGTTTTAGATGCCGATGTTACACTTCATGTTTACTGTATTCCATGGACCTTCTTATTGACGATGAAGCACAGAAATTGCATCGGAATTAAATTCAAAAGGCACAATGCCGACTTAAGTACAAAAGGACTGAGACTCTAACTTTCTATGATTTGAACCTCCCCTGTGAGTCCAGTTTTAGATTCCGATGCTCCACTCTAGGTTTACTGTATACCATGGACCTTCTTAGTGACGATGAAATACAGACATTGCATCGGAATTAAATTCAAAAGGCACAATGCCGACTTAAGTACAACAGGACAGAGACTCTAACTTTCTATGATTTGAACCTCTCCTGTGAGTCCAGTTTTAGATTCCGATGCTTCACTTCAGGTTTACTGTATACCTTGGACCTTCTTATTGACGATGAAATACAGAAATTGAATCGGAATTAAATTCAAAATAGCACAATGCCGACTTAAGTACTAGAGGACGAACACTCTAACTTTCTATGATTTTAACTTCTCCTGTGAGTCCAGTTTTGGATTCCGATGCTTCACTTCTGGTTTACTGTATCCCTTGTACCTTCTTATAGACGATGAAACACAGAAATTGCATCCGAATTTAATACAAAAGGGCCAATGCTGTCTTAAGTACAAGAGGATTGACCCTCTCACTTTCTATGATTTGAACCACTCCTGAGAGTCCAGTTTTAGATTCCGATGCTTGACTTCAGGTTTAGTTTATACCTTGCAGCTTCTTATTGACGATGAAACACAGAAATTGCATCGGAATTAAATTCAAAGGGCACAATGCCGACTTAAGTACAAGAGGACTGACACTCTAACTTTCTATGATTTGAACCTCTCCTGTGAGTCCAGTTTTACATTCCGATGCTTCACTTCAGGTTTAGTGTATCCTTTGGACCTTCTTATTGACGATGAAACACAGGAATTGCATCCGAATTTAATACAAAAGGCACAATGCCGACTTAAGTACAAGAGGACTTACACTCTCACTTTCTATAATTTGAATCTCTCCTGTGAGTCCAGTTTTAGATTCCGATGCTTAACTTCAGGTTTACTGTAAACCTTGGACCTTCGTATTGACGATGAAACACAGAAATTGCATCGGAATTAAATTCAAAAGGTACAATGCCGACTGAAGTACAAAAGGACTGACACTCTAACTTTCAATGATTTTTACCTCTCCTGTGAGTCCAGCTTTAGATTCCGATGCTTCACTTCAGGTTTACTGTATCCCTTGGACCTTCTTATTGACGATGAAGCACAGAAATTGCATCGGAATTAAATTCAAAAGCCACAATGCCGACGTAAGTACAAGAGGAATGACACTCTAACTTTCTATGATTTTAACCTCTCCTGTGATTCCAGTTTTAGATGCCGATGTTACACTTCAGGTTTACTGTATAACATGGACCTTCTTATTGACGATGAAGCACAGAAATTGAATCGGAATTAAATTAAAAAGGCACAATGCCGACTTAAGTACAAGAGGACTGAGACTCTAACTTTCTATGATTTGAACCCCTCCTGTGAGTCCAGTTTTAGATTTCGATGCTTCACTTCTGGTTTACTGTATCCCTTGGACCTTCTTATTGACGATGAAATACAGAAATTGCATCGGTATTAAATTCAAAAGGCACAATGCCGACTTAAGTACAAGAGGACTGACACTCTAACTTTCTATGATTTGAACCTCTCCTGGAAGTCCAGTTTTAGATTCCGATGCTACACTTCATGTTTCCTGTGTACCATGGTGATTAGCGATGAAGCACAGAAAATGCATCGGAATTAAATTCAAAAGGCACAATGCCGACTTAAGTAGAAGAGGACTGACACTCAAACTTTCTATGATTTGAACCTCTCCTGTGAGCCCAGTTTTAGATTCCGATGCTTCAATTTAGGTTTACTGTATACCTTGGAACTTCTTATTGACGATGAAACACAGAAATTGCATCGGAATTTAATTCAAAAGGCACATTGCCGACTTAAGTACAAGAGGACTGACACTCTAACTTTCTAAGATTTGAACCTCTCCTGTGAGTCCAGTTTTAGATTCCGATGCTACACTTCATGTTTCCTGTATACCATGGTGATTAGCGATGAAGCACAGAAAATAAATCGGAATTAAATTCAAAAGGCACAATGCCGACTTAAGTAGAAGAGGACTGACACTCAAACTTTCTATGATTTGAACCTCTCCTGTGAGTCCAGTTTTTGATTCCGGTGCTTAACTTCAAGTTTACTGTAGACCTTGGACCTTCGTATTGACGATGAAACACAGACATTGCATCGGAATTAAATTCAAAAGGCACAATGCCGACTTCAGTACATAAGGAGTGACACTCTAACTTTCTATGATTTGAACCTCTCCTGTGAGTCCAGCTTTAGTTTCCGATGCTTCACCTCAGGTTAACTGTATCCCTTGGACCTTCTTATTGACGATGAAACACAGAAATTGCATCCGAATTTAATACAAAAGGCACAATGCTGACTTAAGTACAAGAGGACTGACACTATAACTTTGTATGATTTGAAACGCTAATGCGACTCCACTTCTAGATTCCGATGCCTCACTTCAGGTTTACTGTATCCCTTGGACCTTCTTTTTGACGATGAAGCACAGAAATTGCATCGGAATTAAATTCAAAAACCACAATGCCGACTAAGTACAAGAGGAGTGACACTCTAACTTTCTATGATTTGAACCCCTCCTGTGAGTCCAGTTTTAGATTTCGATGCTTCACTTCTGGTTTACTGTATCCCTTGGACCTTCTTATTGACGATGAAATACAGAAATTGCATCGGTATTAAATTCAAAAGGCACAATGCCGACTTAAGTACAAGAGGACTGACACTCTAACTTTCTATGATTTGAACCTCTCCTGGAAGTCCAGTTTTAGATTCCGATGCTACACTTCATGTTTCCTGTGTACCATGGTGATTAGCGATGAAGCACAGAAAATGCATCGGAATTAAATTCAAAAGGCACAATGCCGACTTAAGTAGAAGAGGACTGACACTCAAACTTTCTATGATTTGAACCTCTCCTGTTAGCCCAGTTTTAGATTCCGATGCTTCAATTTAGGTTTACTGTATACCTTGGAACTTCTTATTGACGATGAAACACAGAAATTGCATCGGAATTTAATTCAAAAGGCACATTGCCGACTTAAGTACAAGAGGACTGACACTCTAACTTTCTAAGATTTGAACCTCTCCTGTGAGTCCAGTTTTAGATTCCGATGCTACACTTCATGTTTCCTGTATACCATGGTGATTAGCGATGAAGCACAGAAAATAAATCGGAATTAAATTCAAAAGGCACAATGCCGACTTAAGTAGAAGAGGACTGACACTCAAACTTTCTATGATTTGAACCTCTCCTGTGAGTCCAGTTTTTGATTCCGGTGCTTAACTTCAAGTTTACTGTAGACCTTGGACCTTCGTATTGACGATGAAACACAGACATTGCATCGGAATTAAATTCAAAAGGCACAATGCCGACTTCAGTACATAAGGAGTGACACACTAACTTTCTATGATTTGAACCTCTCCTGTGAGTCCAGCTTTAGTTTCCGATGCTTCACCTCAGGTTAACTGTATCCCTTGGACCTTCTTATTGACGATGAAACACATAAATTGCATCCGAATTTAATACAAAAGGCACAATGCTGACTTAAGTACAAGAGGACTGACACTATAACTTTGTATGATTTGAAACGCTAATGCGACTCCACTTCTAGATTCCGATGCCTCACTTCAGGTTTACTGTATCCCTTGGACCTTCTTTTTGACGATGAAGCACAGAAATTGCATCGGAATTAAATTCAAAAACCACAATGCCGACTAAGTACAAGAGGAGTGACACTCTAACTTTCTATGATTTGAACCTCCCCTGTGAGTCCAGTTTTAGATTCCGATGCTCCACTTTAGGTTTACTGTATACCATGGACCTTCTTAGTGACGATGAAATACAGACATTGCATCGGAATTAAATTCAAAAGGCACAATGCCGACTTAAGTACAACAGGACAGAGACTCTAACTTTCTATGATTTGAACCTCTCCTGTGAGTCCAGTTTTAGATTCCGATGCTTCACTTCAGGTTTACTGTATACCTTGGACCTTCTTATTGACGATGAAATACAGAAATTTAATCGGAATTAAATTCAAAATAGCACAATGCCGACTTAAGTACAAGAGGACTTACACTCTCACTTTCTATAATTTGAATCTCTCCTGTGAGTCCAGTTTTAGATTCCGATGCTTAACTTCAGGTTTACTGTAAACCTTGGACCTTCGTATTGACGATGAAACACAGAAATTGCATCGGAATTAAATTCAAAAGGTACAATGCCGACTGAAGTACAAGAGGACTGACACTCTAACTTTCAATGATTTTTACCTCTCCTGTGAGTCCAGCTTTAGATTCCGATGCTTCACTTCAGGTTTACTGTATCCCTTGGACCTTCTTATTGACGATGAAGCACAGAAATTGCATCGGAATTAAATTCAAAAGACACAATGCCGACGTAAGTACAAGAGGAATGACACTCTAACTTTCTATGATTTGAACCTCTCCTGTGAGTACAGTTTTAGATGCCGATGATACACTTCAGGTTTACTGTATACCATGGACCTTCTTATTGACGATGAAGCACAGAAATTGCATCGGAATGAAATTCAAAAGGCACCATGCCGACTTAAGTACAAGAGGACTGAGACTCTAACTTTCTATGATTTGAACCTCTCCTGTGCGTCCAGTTTTAAATTCCGATGCTTCACTTCAGGTTGACTGTATCCCTTGGATCTTCTTATTGACGATGAAACACAGGAATAGCATCGGAATTAAATTCAAAAGCCACAATGCCGACTTAAGTACAAGAGGAGTGACACTCTAACTTTCTATGATTTTAACCTCTCCTGTGATTCCAGTTTTAGATGCCGATGTTACACTTCAGGTTTACTGTATAACATGGACCTTCTTATTGACGATGAAGCACAGAAATTGAATCGGAATTAAATTAAAAAGGCACAATGCCGACTTAAGTACAAGAGGACTGAGACTCTAACTTTCTATGATTTGAACCCCTCCTGTGAGTCCAGTTTTAGATTTCGATGCTTCAATTTAGGTTTACTGTATACCTTGGAACTTCTTATTGACGATGAAACACAGAAATTGCATCGGAATTTAATTCAAAAGGCACATTGCCGACTTAAGTACAAGAGGACTGACACTCTAACTTTCTAAGATTTGAACCTCTCCTGTGAGTCCAGTTTTAGATTCCGATGCTACACTTCAGGTTTCCAGTATACCATGGTGATTAGCGATGAAGCACAGAAAATGCATCGGAATTAAATTCAAAAGGCACAATGCCGACTTAAGTAGAAGAGGACTGACACTCAAACTTTCTATGATTTGAACCTCTCCTGTGAGTCCAGTTTTTGATTCCGGTGCTTAACTTCAAGTTTACTGTAGACCTTGGACCTTCGTATTGACGATGAAACACAGACATTGCATCGGAATTAAATTCAAAAGGCACAATGCCGACTTCAGTACATAAGGAGTGACACTCTAACTTTCTTTGATTTGAACCTCTCCTGTGAGTCCAGCTTTAGTTTCCGATGCTTCACTTCAGGTTAACTGTATCCCTTGGACCTTCTTATTGACGATGAAACACAGAAATTGCATCCGAATTTAATACAAAAGGCACAATGCTGACTTAAGTACAAGAGGACTGACACTATAACTTTGTATGATTTGAACCTCTAATGCGAGTCCAGTTCTAATTTCCGATGCCTCACTTCAGGTTTACTGTATCCCTTGGACCTTCTTTTTGACGATGAAGCACAGAAATTGCATCGGAATTAAATTCAAAAGGCACATTGCCGACTTAAGTACAAGAGGACTGACACTCTAACTTTCTATGATTTGAACCTCTCCTGTGAGTCCAGTTTTAGATACCGATGCTTCACTTCAGGTTTACTGTATACCTTGGACCTTCTTATTGACGATGAAATACAGAAATTGAATCGGAATTAAATTCAAAATAGCACAATGCCGACTTAAGTACTAGAGGACGAACACTCTAACTTTCTATGATTTTAACTTCTCCTGTGAGTCCAGTTTTAGATTCCGATGCTTCACTTCAGGTTTACTGTATACCATGGACCTTCTTATTGACGATGAAATACAGACATTGCATCGGAATTAAATTCAAAAGGCACAATGCCGACTTAAGTACAACAGGACTGAGACTCTAACATTCTATGATTTGAATCTCTCCTGTGAGTCCAGTTTTAGATACCGATGCTTCACTTCAGGTTTACTGTATACCTTGGACCTTCTTATAGACGATGAAACACAGAAATTGCATCGGAATTAAATTCAAAAGGTACAATGCCGACTTAAGTACAAGAGGACTGACACTCTAACTTTCAATGATTTTTACCTCTCCTGTGAGTCCAGCTTTAGATTCCGATGCTTCACTTCAGGTTTACTGTATCCCTTGGACCTTCTTATTGACGATGAAACACAGGAATAGCATCGGAATTAAATTCAAAAGCCACAATGCCGACTTAAGTACAAGAGGAGTGACACTCTAACTTTCTATGATTTTAACCGCTCCTGTGATTCCAGTTTTAGATGCCGATGTTACACTTCAGGTTTACTGTATAACATGGACCTTCTTATTGACGATGAAGCACAGAAATTGAATCGGAATTAAATTAAAAAGGCACAATGCCGACTTAAGTACAAGAGGACTGAGACTCTAACTTTCTATGATTTGAACCCCTCCTGTGAGTCCAGTTTTAGATTTCGATGCTTCACTTCTGGTTTACTGTATCCCTTGGACCTTCTTATTGACGATGAAATACAGAAATTGCATCGGTATTAAATTCAAAAGGCACAATGCCGACTTAAGTACAAGAGGACTGACACTCTAACTTTCTATGATTTGAACCTCTCCTGTGAGCCCAGTTTTAGATTCCGATGCTGCAATTTAGGTTTACTGTATACCTTGGAACTTCTTATTGACGATGAAACACAGAAACTGCATCGGAATTTAATTCAAAAGGCACATTGCCGACTTAAGTACAAGAGGACTGACACTCTAACTTTCTAAGATTTGAACCTCTCCTGTGAGTCCAGTTTTAGATTCCGATGCTACACTTCAGGTTTCCTGTATACCATGGTGATTAGCGATGAAGCACAGAAAATGCATCGGAATTAAATTCAAAAGGCATAATGCCGACTTAAGTAGAAGAGGACTGACACTCAAACTTTCTATGATTTGAACCTCTCCTGTGAGTCCAGTTTTTGATTCCGGTGCTTAACTTCAAGTTTACTGTAAACCTTGGACCTTCGTATTGACGATGGAACACAGACATTGCATCGGAATTAAATTCAAAAGGCACAATGCCGACTTCAGTACATAAGGAGTGACACTCTAACTTTCTATGATTTGAACCTCTCCTGTGAGTCCAGCTTTAGTTTCCGATGCTTCACTTCAGGTTAACTGTATCCCTTGGACCTTCTTATTGACGATGAAACACAGAAATTGCATCCGAATTTGATACAAAAGGCACAATGCCGACTTAAGTACAAGAGGACTGACACTATAACTTTGTATGATTTGAACCTCTAATGCGAGTCCAGGTCTAATTTCCGATGCCTCACTTCAGGTTTACTGTATCCCTTGGACCTTCTTTTTGACGATGAAGCACAGAAATTGCATCGGAATTAAATTCAAAAGCCACAATGCCGACTAAGTACAAGAGGAGTGACACTCTAACTTTCTATGATTTGAACCTCTCCTGTGAGTCCAGTTTTAGATGCCGATGTTACACTTCAGGTTTACTGTATACCATGGACCTTCTTATTGACGATGAAGCACAGAAAATGCATCGGAATTAAATTCAAAAGGCACAATGCCCACTTAAGTACAAGAGAACTGAGACTCTAACTTTCCATGATTTGAACATCACCTGTGAGTCCAGGTTTAGATTCCGATGCTCCACTTTAGGTTTACTGTATACCATGGACCTTCTTATTGACGATGAAATACAGACATTGCATCGGAATTAAATTCAAAAGGCACAATGCCGACTTAAGTACAACAGGACTGAGACTCTAACTTTCTATGATTTGAACCTCTCCTGTGAGTCTAGTTTTAGATACCGATGCTTCACTTCAGGTTTACTGTATACCTTGGACCTTCTTATTGACGATGAAATACAGAAATTGAATCGGAATTAAGTTCAAAATAGCACAATGCCGACTTAAGTACTAGAGGACAGACACTCTATATTTCTATGATTTGAACTTCTCCTGTGAGTCCAGTTTTAGATTCCGATGCTTCACTTCTGGTTTACCGTATCCCTTGGACCTTCTCATAGACGATGAAACACAGAAATTGCATCCGAATTTAATACAAAAGGGCCAATGCTGTCTTAAGTACAAGAGGATTGACCCTCTCACTTTCTATGATTTGAACCACTCCTGAGAGTCCAGTTTTAGATTCCGATGCTTGACTTCAGGTTTAGTGTATACCTTGCAGCTTCTTATTGACGATGAAACACAGAAATTGCATCGGAATTAAATTCAAAGGGCACAATGCCGACTTAAGTACAAGAGGACTGACACTCTAACTTTCTATGATTTGAACCTCTCCTGTGATTCCAGTTTTACATTCCGATCCTTCACTTCAGGTTTAGTGTATCCTTTGGACCTTCTTATTGACGATGAAACACAGGAATTGCATCCGAATTTAATACAAAAGGCACAATGCCGACTTAAGTACAAGAGGACTTACACTCTCACTTTCTATAATTTGAATCTCTCCTGTGAGTCCAGTTTTAGATTCCGATGCTTAACTTCAGGTTTACTGTAAACCTTGGACCTTCGTATTGACGATGAAACACAGAAATTGCATCGGAATTAAATTCAAAAGGTACAATGCCGACTGAAGTACAAGAGGACTGACACTCTAACTTTCAATGATTTTTACCTCTCCTGTGAGTCCAGCTTTAGATTCCGATGCTTCACTTCAGGTTTACTGTATCACTTGGACCTTCTTATTGACGATGAAGCACAGAAATTGCATCGGAATTAAATTCAAAAGCCACAATGCCGACGTAAGTACAAGAGGAGTGACACTCTAACTTTCTATGATTTTAACCTCTCCTGTGATTCCAGTTTTAGATGCCGATGTTACACTTCAGGTTTACTGTATAACATGGACCTTCTTATTGACGATGAAGCACAGAAATTGAATCGGAATTAAATTAAAAAGGCACAATGCCGACTTAAGTACAAGAGGACTGAGACTCTAACTTTCTATGATTTGAACCCCTCCTGTGAGTCCAGTTTTAGATTTCGATGCTTCACTTCTGGTTTACTGTATCCCTTGGACCTTCTTATTGACGATGAAATACAGAAATTGCATCGGTATTAAATTCAAAAGGCACAATGCCGACTTAAGTACAAGAGGACTGACACTCTAACTTTCTATGATTTGAACCTCTCCTGTGAGCCCAGTTTTAGATTCCGATGCTGCAATTTAGGTTTACTGTATACCTTGGAACTTCTTATTGACGATGAAACACAGAAACTGCATCGGAATTTAATTCAAAAGGCACATTGCCGACTTAAGTACAAGAGGACTGACACTCTAACTTTCTAAGATTTGAACCTCTCCTGTGAGTCCAGTTTTAGATTCCGATGCTACACTTCAGGTTTCCTGTATACCATGGTGATTAGCGATGAAGCACAGAAAATGCATCGGAATTAAATTCAAAAGGCATAATGACGACTTAAGTAGAAGAGGACTGACACTCAAACTTTCTATGATTTGAACCTCTCCTGTGAGTCCAGTTTTTGATTCCGGTGCTTAACTTCAAGTTTACTGTAAACCTTGGACCTTCGTATTGACGATGAAACACAGACATTGCATCGGAATTAAATTCAAAAGGCACAATGCCGACTTCAGTACATAAGGAGTGACACTCTAACTTTCTATGATTTGAACCTCTCCTGTGAGTCCAGCTTTAGTTTCCGATGCTTCACTTCAGGTTAACTGTATCCCTTGGACCTTCTTATTGACGATGAAACACAGAAATTGCATCCGAATTTGATACAAAAGGCACAATGCCGACTTAAGTACAAGAGGACTGACACTATAACTTTGTATGATTTGAACCTCTAATGCGAGTCCAGGTCTAATTTCCGATGCCTCACTTCAGGTTTACTGTATCCCTTGGACCTTCTTTTTGACGATGAAGCACAGAAATTGCATCGGAATTAAATTCAAAAGCCACAATGCCGACTAAGTACAAGAGGAGTGACACTCTAACTTTCTATGATTTGAACCTCTCCTGTGAGTCCAGTTTTAGATGCCGATGTTACACTTCAGGTTTACTGTATACCATGTGTAGGGAAGCAGCCTACTCACGCTGTAGTAAATTCACATCAGTTTCCATTGTGTGCCAGCCAGTCTGCTGTAACTAGTTCTGACGTCATAAATGTTGCGCAATACCTTAAAAATCAAGCAAATGAACTAAAACTTTTCTAGCATGTCAGAAATAATACTAAATTAATGTGTGTTAAATATCAGTTCGATAACTTCAGCCATTTCCGAGATTTGGACGTTTTTCTGGAAAAATCATTGGCGCAACAGAAAAGAGCTAGAGACTTCAAAATTTATATTTAGATTCATCTTTCATAATGATTTAATAAAAACAGTACTTTGGATTTCACAAATTAAGACTTTAGTGGAAATTCATGATTTTCTGGTTTTCGTCTCAAAACTGAAGGAAGCAAGATAGATTAAGTAGGTTAATAAATAAGGCTAGGATGTTTAGATTTAAATAGGTTGGAGGTCCGCTATGATTATGAAGATGTGTAAAGTTTCTTTTTAATACCTATAAAATTATAGCGATAGCGGATCTCAAAAGGGACAGTTCAGAGCTCATCTGCTGCGTGCAGGGTAATTAGATTAATTCTCTCGCTCAAAGTATTTAACTTAGCCACGTCAAAATTTTATTATCAATACTTACCTGCGTGCTGAATGCACGTTTAAATTAAGAGCTTCTTCGGCCATCAGCCAAAGAAGCTATAAATTATTATGTAACTTGAAGTGGTGCGTTACTAGCCCAGCGGCTAGTCGGGAGAGCCGGAAAGATCAGGCGTTCCCTTCGCCGTCCGCACCGCGGCTTTATATATAAGAACACTGCGCGAGGAAAAAAGGCCCCAGTTCTCTCCAGACGCTGAATGACACGCCATCTGTGTCGGTAGTCGCGTCGCATCAGTGTATCTGCTACAAACAGCCTCGGGTGCCGTATAAAGTTACTAGAGATATGCGGAACCATGAAGACATTTTATATGAAGTACTAATTCTGGGATGATTTTCATTAACTAGCTTCAGTTTGCGTATTGTCGTATTTTTCACGTGCCGTCGCGGGACAGACATTCTACCAAAAATTTAGCGTGGCGTTTGATGAAGTATTTTCATCAAATTATGGCGAGCATTCTTTTTAACATTTAATTCGGACATTTATAGTTGCTTCAGCGCATTAGACTCTGAACTGTTCTGTTAGTTAGGTTGTAGGGATACTTGTGTTGTTTATCAGTGAATTTCAGAATATACTCAACTATTTTGGAAAACCGTTTTTGATTAGAAATCCCGGACAATCTCCTAATTCCTCAGAGCTATAAGCTGCAGCTATAAGAACATTCTCAGGTAAAGTGGGCACTAGGATATCTATTTACTGGCTCCAAGTTTTATTAAATCACTTTCTGGGGGTCACGGAGTAAATAGAGAGCCAGTGTTGAGAACGGCAAAAGACAGCAATAACAACATTCTAAAAGCTAGAAACTGATTCAACACGCAAGCGTTTATACAGCAATCAGATTTTTATTATTGTTACAAACTTATACATCCGCCGCCCCACATATGGTGCATCGGCCGGGAAATGTTTCTACAGTCTACAATTATTTTTACAAACTTATACATCCGCCGCCCCACATATGGTGCATCGGCCGGGAAAATCAACTAAGTGAAAGTGATTTTAACTATTCGGATTCGCGAGTGGAATGCGACACGCAGCTGAGTAATAGAACAGTGAAAGTGTTACGCGTGCATGTGAACGACGCAATTGGATTAACAACACATTTGGATTGACGAAGCTGGCACTGAGTCTAGCGGTGCTGCCGGCATCGCGAGAAGCCAGTCTCGCCGCACCGCAGTCGACCGCTGGAGCAGCCGGCGCAGAGCCTGCAATTGCGGGCCACGCAAACACACAACAGCCGTCGGAGAGCCGTCCGCAGCTCAACGTGCCACGTCGCATCAGGAATCCTGGTACGCCGCGCCGGCAACGCCATACGTCGTGCAGAAGGAACTAAGTTAAGTGAAAAGCTGTTAAAAATTTTACTAACCTGCACTAAAAGACTGTCGGCGATGGAACCGCCAAAAGAAACTGAGGTTAAACTTAAATCAGAACCTATGTCTGTTGAGGGAACTGTAAATCCAGACAACGGTTCAAGTGTAAATATGCATGAAAGTAGTAATGTTAAAGTGAAAAATGAAGTATTGTCTCCTGACAGTAGTGTGGGAAGGGGCAATGATTCAATAATAGAGACCCCTGTAGTAAAGCGGGAAGTAGAAATTGTAAATTTATTGGATGATAGTTTCTCTGATGAATTAAAAATGAAACAGTCATCAGAAATGGTAGAGTTTAAGAAGGAGAAGTTAGAGATGACTAACCAATCAGAAGTTTCATTTGGTTTTGATGATTCTGGTATTGGAGCTAGTTTTTCGTCACCTGAGTGTGATAAAAAGCCAGCTCGTGAGCAACCCAAAGATGCTGGGGCTGTTGATCTAAATGTTATATTACAAGCAATAGCTGCCAGTAATGCACAAATGACAGCTGAGTTTAAGTCTGAGATAAGTGAACAGGTCAAAAGCAGTAATGATGAATTAAAATCTAATATAATTGAGGTAAATAACAGGATTGTGGCTAGTCAAACTAATTTTAATAAACGATTGGAGGTAATGGAAGATACCTTCAAGGCTGGTTGCAATAAGTTGAAAGAGGATCTGGACAGTTTGAATTATAAAATTGATTGCAATCATGAGGATATTAAGAAAAAGGTTGCTCAACAGTTTTCTGAAATGTATAAAACAGTTAAATCCGAAGTTGCTGAGGTTCGCAAAGACTTCCAAATGGAAGATGCGAAGCTGGAGCACAAGTTAACAGAAAAGATCGAAGCGGAATCTGAACTGTGCTCAGATAGATTTAAAGATGTTAATATAAAAGTAAACATATGTCAAGCAGAAGTAGAAGCAATCAAAACTGACACTACTCATATTGTGCAAAGAGTAGATAATGTTGAAATGAAAGTAGAAAATATCAGTACTAACATTGCTAACATTGAAAGTAAAGTAGCTTCAGTAACTTCTGGTAATGGTAGTATACAACAAGTTGTAGCTGCAAACGCCACTTTTATCGGGTGTCGACAGTTTTTGCGGTTTGATCCAGATAAAAATATCCACCCGCTAGATTTCTGGAACGATTTTGAAGATGTGATTCCATCAACTTGGTCTGAGCGAGAGAAAATCTCATTTATTAAAAGCCATTTAGCAGGTGACGCCATGCGTTGGTCAGCTGATGTTATGTTGAAATGTAAAACATTAGCGGAATTTAAAACAGCTTTTATTAATGAGTATTGGTCTAGCAATAAGCAAAATGAAGTGTTGAGAGAATTTTGGAGTGGAAAACGCTTCAATGCAGGCAAGGAATCTATTAAAGAGTTTGCTAGGTCATGGATTTCACGTTTGTCACATTTGGCGGAAAAGCTAAAACCAGAAATGATTATACTAGGTCTGGAAGCCAAACTGCCATGGTACTGGCAAACTAGAATTATATCAGCCCCTAGAGACAATCTGGATCGTTTCATTGAATATTTGGAACGTGTAGAACGTGTTGCTGCCAATGAGGAGCAAGCACGTAATAACCGTAATGTCAATAATAATAATAGTAATTTTAGGAACGAGCAAAATGGCAATGTAAACATCAGAACAGTAGGTGTTCGTCATCCTAAGAGAGGTAGGAATTGGGGAAATAATTATCAGAACCAACAATGGCGTCCAAGGGATAATAATTTTGTTCCAAACAGAAATATGGATGTAAACAACAGTACGGAAAGTAAGGCTATGCCAGTTAACTATAATGAAACTAAAGGAAGCAGTAGTAGGCCGAGGCAGGAAAACTAGTTCCCGTCTATGAGGACACTGGCGCTCACCAGGCGGTTACTTTTCCTATGCCAGTAGTTAAGAGAATTGGTAAGACAGATCAGAATACTCAAACTGAACAGATGGATGAAATGTCGGTAGCACCTAAGGATACTACAGAAATATTAGATCACTCACAGTATTTGATAGATACCGTGTTAGAGACGCTTTCTAAGTGGGAAGAGAAAGAGAAGGCGCAGCAGTGTAACAGTAGGGATGAGCTACAAAATACTGAATTGTCAGGTGAAGAAGCAGAAGAAATTCATGCTTATATTTACGATGAGGATGATGTGCTCTTATCTAAAGTGCCTGTGCAGGATGTTGATAATGTACTAATAGATTTAGGACAGGAGATAAGTAGGAATGTAGAGGGTAGGCTGTTTGGGGTCGATGAACCCAGTAGCTGTGACCAGTTGTCACTTGAGAAGGAAACCGACGATAATGGTGAAAGTGGTTTAGCTGTAACTAGTATTATGCCCGGTCTGGAGGCGCAGAATCGCTCAGACTACAGTAATTTGGGTCATGTTCAGCAAACTAAATGCAATGAAGTCGTGCGGTGTTTTGATTTAAAATTAATAGACCGACTGGAAAAAGCAGCTGAGAATGTAATTCAGGAAACCCCTACACACTGTGACCTAAATGTAATGAAGACAGATGTTGATCACTTTAGTTGGAAACAAATCCAAAAGGAACTATTAGATGAATTTGAGGAACCACCTGTACAACCTAGAATAAGCCACCCTATAATAATAGTGAATATGTTGGGTATCAATGTACGTTGTCTCTTAGACAGTGGAAGTGAGGTGAGTGCTATATCTCAGTCCTTCTTTGATGCATTACCTGGTAAGGACAAGCTTACAGTAATGGGGGTATCAGGACTAAGAATAATTGGTGCTACTGGCAAAGTGTCAAAAACGGTAAAGCAAGAAGCTTTACTGCCCTTTAATATTAATGGTAATTTAATTGATCATCCATGTTTAATTGTAAATAATCTCAGTATTGAGGTTTTAATTGGCATAGATTTCTTGTCAAAATATCAGAGTGTTGTTGACTTTGAAAGAAGCCAGTTAAAAATGGTCTTGCCAATAACCGGAGTAATTATAGTACCTTTTAGTGATAAACATGTAGTAACTGATCATGAAACTTGGGAGCTGCCTATACGAGTTCTGAAAAATAGGAGGTATTGGGACGAAGGTGTTAATCTTAGTAACAGTAAGCTAAACACAGAAGAAGAAGAAGAAGCAATTATTGTGGACAAAATAGAAGCTAAATTGCAGGAAATCGATAAGGAAGAACTGAGACAGGTTCTAAAAAGGCATCATAAAGTATTTTCAGATCGATGGGGCGTGGTCAAAGGTTATGAATAACTGCTGTAGGGAGGAGGTTGTTCTGTAACCTCTACACAGTGTGGCAGCTGTGCAGTCCCAGCTGTGTGAGATCTTCTTTCCCTTTCAGGTCTCACTCATTCTTCATCTTTCCTATCTACAAAAATTTCGACGTCTTCTTTCCAACACATAAAATTTTCCGTTATGACTATCAAGGCAGCATTAAGCTAATGAATGCTGTAGGGAGGAGGTTGTTCTGTAACCTCTACACAGTGTGGCAGCTGTGCAGTCCCAGCTGTGTGAGATCTTCTTTCCATTTCAGGTCTCACTCATTCTTCATCTTTCCTATCCTCAAAAAAAATTTCGACCTCCTCTTTCATACATGAAAATTTTCTGTCATGGCTATCAAGGCATGAGGTATGTAACCATTATATCTACCGATTAGTGAAGAAAAATACCTAATGTGACAAACCTAATAGTGACAAACAGTAGAGAAGTATGACGTAATGAAGATATAAAATGTATTTGAGTAACAATTATGTGTAGTACCCTGGTAATGTAGTAACTACAAAGTGTTGTTGTATTGGAAATGGTCCACCAACAGTAATTTAAAAAGATGTATGAATTCATGTACAAGCAGGATCTGAAGTGGTAGTGAAACCTAGTGTATGCATTAGAGCTAACTAATAAATAATAAAAGAGATTGCTTAGTGTTATGAAAAATATGCAGATAAGTTGTAAGGATAAACTCACCTGGTATAGCAAGGAAAGGCAGTGTAATGGAATTGAGCAGTGTTTGTGGTTGAGACGTGAAGGACACGTCCCTGAAGTATTTATAAGGTTGGAGCTGGCCATTATTTTAGTGTAGTGTGTGACAGGATACACCTACACGTATTGAGGTTATGAGTTGGAGGCGTGAATGCGACCATAGGTACCCTTATGTTAGATGAGACAGAATAGCTCATGGTGTCCTATAGGTTTAAGGAATTTAGCATTACGCTCGTCCATAATTACTTGATGCACTTTAGTGGTAGGTCCGAGAGAGACTACCTGTGGTTTCAGCGTCCGATCGAGTGGAAATGGATTGCCACGTGAGCAAACTAATCAGCTGCAATACACTATGACTAT
This sequence comes from Schistocerca piceifrons, assembly GCF_021461385.2. Lineage (NCBI taxonomy): Eukaryota > Metazoa > Arthropoda > Insecta > Orthoptera > Acrididae > Schistocerca > Schistocerca piceifrons. The sequence goes on from NW_025728164.1 coordinate 63,329, forward strand.
GAAATAAATGTGCTATCCTATGCTTTAAATGTTAATACAGTGGGTGTTAAATAAGTTCATACACTAGCAAAGTAAGTAAGTACATAATGACAGACGTGAAACATTATTTTAGCTCAGCATAAATACACTTCAAAGTAAGTAAGTACGTAATTTCAGATGTGGAACTGACAACAGCTGAGGACCGATAAGTGGATTTAGTAGTCAACTAAACGTAGTGTGTTTTGAACATTCAAAACTGTACTATTACCAAAAGTTACTCACATGTACATGGAAGCTGAGAAAACAACCACTAATCATACTCATACTATCTCTAAGAATAAAGTAATCAAAGATGAGTCAGTTAAGTAAATAAAATGCAGATTTGTCAGGAATATACCGAGCATTGGTTCAGTGTTCCGGCCCAGAACTAATAAATTCAGATTAAATAGGATTTATGATTATATGCCTTGAGCATAAAATTTTCTCTTGTAAGTGACTAACGGCGTTTTGAGCCAAATGTTGACCGATTTTATGACAGTTAAGTAACCGCGAGAGTAATACTGAAAAAATTCTGTTAACTTTGTTCCAGCAACATACTGAAGGATAAAATGTATATATCCCCATTTCATTGTGACCCTCCCTTAGATTTTAAGTGAACAGAGTCTGAGGCACTCTTTTTGTTTGTTCTACAGGACAAACCAGATAACGGCAGCCTGGTAGCTGCATGAAAGTGTGGAGTGACTTGGACACAACTCACAGTGACCCCTCCCCTTTCCCCCATGTAATTTAGAGAGAACGTGAAGGACGCACACCATAGCAACTTCCCCTCCTCTACCCTTGTGAATGGAAGTGTAGAACGCCAGCCAAAGCGGCTACAACCACGTGTGTAAAATTTACTTGTGAACTTTTCTTTCAGGTTTAGAAAAGACTGCTAAGAGATAATCATCTGTTTATGTATCATGTTATTTTCTTTGAATTTGGGTATGTAAAAATGTATTTAATGTAGTTAAGATTTTTATAATTTTTCAATTTCTATGTGTTTGTTTGTCTAAGGCAATATGTATGCCAAAATATTTCATGACTTTGCTTTAAAAATTTGAGTAATGACATTGTTTAAAAAGGCAGTGAATATGCCTACAATTTAAATAATTAATGTAGGTAATCAGTTTTCTTTAATGTTTCTACCGGTTTATATTTCAATTTTGATTTTTCATAGGGAGTTAAACTGTACTCTTGCTTCCCTTTTTGTAATTAAATTTTTTCTTCATTCATTAACATTCATAAACAAAAAAAATTTAAGTAGAGGGTGATGTAGGGAAGCAGCCTACTCACGCTGTAGTAAATTCACATCAGTTTCCATTGTGTGCCAGCCAGTCTGCTGTAACTAGTTCTGACGTCATAAATGTTGCGCAATACCTTAAAAATCAAGCAAATGAACTAAAACTTTTCTAGCATGTCAGAAATAATACTAAATTAATGTGTGTTAAATATCAGTTCGATAACTTCAGCCATTTCCGAGATTTGGACGTTTTTCTGGAAAAATCATTGGCGCAACAGAAAAGAGCTAGAGACTTCAAAATTTATATTTAGATTCATCTTTCATAATGATTTAATAAAAACAGTACTTTGGATTTCACAAATTAAGACTTTAGTGGAAATTCATGATTTTCTGGTTTTCGTCTCAAAACTGAAGGAAGCAAGATAGATTAAGTAGGTTAATAAATAAGGCTAGGATGTTTAGATTTAAATAGGTTGGAGGTCCGCTATGATTATGAAGATGTGTAAAGTTTCTTTTTAATACCTATAAAATTATAGCGATAGCGGATCTCAAAAGGGACAGTTCAGAGCTCATCTGCTGCGTGCAGGGTAATTAGATTAATTCTCTCGCTCAAAGTATTTAACTTAGCCACGTCAAAATTTTATTATCAATACTTACCTGCGTGCTGAATGCACGTTTAAATTAAGAGCTTCTTCGGCCATCAGCCAAAGAAGCTATAAATTATTATGTAACTTGAAGTGGTGCGTTACTAGCCCAGCGGCTAGTCGGGAGAGCCGGAAAGATCAGGCGTTCCCTTCGCCGTCCGCACCGCGGCTTTATATATAAGAACACTGCGCGAGGAAAAAAGGCCCCAGTTCTCTCCAGACGCTGAATGACACGCCATCTGTGTCGGTAGTCGCGTCGCATCAGTGTATCTGCTACAAACAGCCTCGGGTGCCGTATAAAGTTACTAGAGATATGCGGAACCATGAAGACATTTTATATGAAGTACTAATTCTGGGATGATTTTCATTAACTAGCTTCAGTTTGCGTATTGTCGTATTTTTCACGTGCCGTCGCGGGACAGACATTCTACCAAAAATTTAGCGTGGCGTTTGATGAAGTATTTTCATCAAATTATGGCGAGCATTCTTTTTAACATTTAATTCGGACATTTATAGTTGCTTCAGCGCATTAGACTCTGAACTGTTCTGTTAGTTAGGTTGTAGGGATACTTGTGTTGTTTATCAGTGAATTTCAGAATATACTCAACTATTTTGGAAAACCGTTTTTGATTAGAAATCCCGGACAATCTCCTAATTCCTCAGAGCTATAAGCTGCAGCTATAAGAACATTCTCAGGTAAAGTGGGCACTAGGATATCTATTTACTGGCTCCAAGTTTTATTAAATCACTTTCTGGGGGTCACGGAGTAAATAGAGAGCCAGTGTTGAGAACGGCAAAAGACAGCAATAACAACATTCTAAAAGCTAGAAACTGATTCAACACGCAAGCGTTTATACAGCAATCAGATTTTTATTATTGTTACAAACTTATACATCCGCCGCCCCACATATGGTGCATCGGCCGGGAAATGTTTCTACAGTCTACAATTATTTTTACAAACTTATACATCCGCCGCCCCACACATGGACCTTCTTATTGACGATGAAGCACAGAAAATGCATCGGAATTAAATTCAAAAGGCACAATGCCCACTTAAGTACAAGAGAACTGAGACTCTAACTTTCCATGATTTGAACATCACCTGTGAGTCCAGGTTTAGATTCCGATGCTCCACTTTAGGTTTACTGTATACCATGGACCTTCTTATTGACGATGAAATACAGACATTGCATCGGAATTAAATTCAAAAGGCACAATGCCGACTTAAGTACAACAGGACTGAGACTCTAACTTTCTATGATTTGAACCTCTCCTGTGAGTCTAGTTTTAGATACCGATGCTTCACTTCAGGTTTACTGTATACCTTGGACCTTCTTATTGACGATGAAATACAGAAATTGAATCGGAATTAAGTTCAAAATAGCACAATGCCGACTTAAGTACTAGAGGACAGACACTCTATATTTCTATGATTTGAACTTCTCCTGTGAGTCCAGTTTTAGATTCCGATGCTTCACTTCTGGTTTACCGTATCCCTTGGACCTTCTCATAGACGATGAAACACAGAAATTGCATCCGAATTTAATACAAAAGGGCCAATGCTGTCTTAAGTACAAGAGGATTGACCCTCTCACTTTCTATGATTTGAACCACTCCTGAGAGTCCAGTTTTAGATTCCGATGCTTGACTTCAGGTTTAGTGTATACCTTGCAGCTTCTTATTGACGAAGATACACAGAAATTGCATCGGAATTAAATTCAAAGGGCACAATGCCGACTTAAGTACAAGAGGACTGACACTCTAACTTTCTATGATTTGAACCTCTCCTGTGATTCCAGTTTTACATTCCGATCCTTCACTTCAGGTTTAGTGTATCCTTTGGACCTTCTTATTGACGATGAAACACAGGAATTGCATCCGAATTTAATACAAAAGGCACAATGCCGACTTAAGTACAAGAGGACTTACACTCTCACTTTCTATAATTTGAATCTCTCCTGTGAGTCCAGTTTTAGATTCCGATGCTTAACTTCAGGTTTACTGTAAACCTTGGACCTTCGTATTGACGATGAAACACAGAAATTGCATCGGAATTAAATTCAAAAGGTACAATGCCGACTGAAGTACAAGAGGACTGACACTCTAACTTTCAATGATTTTTACCTCTCCTGTGAGTCCAGCTTTAGATTCCGATGCTTCACTTCAGGTTTACTGTATCACTTGGACCTTCTTATTGACGATGAAGCACAGAAATTGCATCGGAATTAAATTCAAAAGCCACAATGCCGACGTAAGTACAAGAGGAATGACACTCTAACTTTCTATGATTTGAACCTCTGCTGTGAGTACAGTTTTAGATGCCGATGATGCACTTCAGGTTTACTGTATACCATGGGCCTTCTTATTGACGATGAAGCACAGAAATTGCATCGGAATTAAATTCAAAAGCCACAATGCCGACTTAAGTACAAGAGGAATGACACTCTAACTTTCTATGATTTGCACCTCTCCTGTGAGTACAGTTTTAGATGCCGATGATACACTTCAGGTTTACTGTATAACATGGTCCTTCTTATTGACGATGAAGCACAGAAATTGAATCGGAATTAAATTTAAAAGGCACAATGCCGACTTAAGTACAAGAGGACTGAGACTCTAAATTTCTATGATTTGAACCTCTCCTGTGAGTCCAGTTTTAGATTTCGATGCTTCACTTCTGGTTTACTGTATCCCTTGGACCTTCTTATTGACGATGAAACACAGGAATTGCATCCGAATTTAATACAAAAGGCACAATGCCGACTTAAGTACAAGAGGACTGACACTCTAACTTTCTATGATTTCAACCTCTCCTGTGAGTCCAGTTTAGATTCCGATGCTTCACTTCAGGTTTACTGTATCCCTTGGACCCTCTTATTGACGACGAAACACAGAAATTGCATATGAATTTTATACAAAAGACACAATGCCGACTTAAGTACAAGAGGACTGACACTCTAACTTTCTATGATTTGAACCTCTCCTGTGAGCCCAGTTTTAGATTCCGATGCTTCACTTCAGGTTTACTGTATACCTTGGAACTTGTTATTGACGAAGAAACACAGAAATTGCATCGGAATTTAATTCAAAAGGCACATTGCCGACTTAAGTACAAGAGGACTGACACTCTAACTTTCTAAGATTTGAACCTCTCCTGTGAGTCCAGTTTTAGATTCCGATGCTACACTTCAGGTTTCCTGTATACCATGGTGATTAGCGATGAAGCACAGAAAATGCATCGGAATTAAATTCAAAAGGCACAATGCCGACTTAAGTAGAAGAGGACTGACACTCAAACTTTCTATGATTTGAACCTCTCCTGTTAGTCCAGTTTTAGATTCCGATGCTTCGCTTCAGGTTTACTGTATCCCTTGGACCTCCTTATTGTCGATGAAGCACAGAAATTGCATTGGAATTAAATTCAAAAGGCACAATGCCGTCTTAAGTACAAGAGGACTGACACTCTAACTTTCTATGATTTGAACCTCTCCTGTGAGTCCAGCTTTAGATTCCGATGCTTCACTTCAGGTTTACTGTATCCCTTGGACCTTCTTATTGACGATGAAATACAGAAATTGCATCCGAATTTAATACAAAAGGCACAATGCCGACTTAAGTACAAGAGGACTGACACTATAACTTCCTATGATTTTACCTCTAATGTGAGTCCAGTTTTAGATTCCGATGCCTCACTTCAGGTTTACTGTATCCCTTGGACCTTATTTTTGACGATGAAGCACAGATATTGCATCGGAATTAAATTCAAAAGCCACAATGCCGACTTAAGTACAAGAGGAATGACACTCTAACTTTCTATGATGTGAACCTCTCCTGTGAGTACAGGTTTAGATGCCGATGATACTCTTCAGGTTTACTGTATACCATGGACCCTCTTGTTAACGATGAAGCACAGAAATTGCATCGGAATTAAATTCAAAAGGCACAATGCCGACTTAAGTACAAGGGGACTGAGACTCTAACTTTCTATGATTTGAACCTCTCCTGTGAGTCCAGTTTTAGATTCCGATGCTCCACTTCAGGTTTACTGTATACCTTGGACTTTCTTATTGACGATGAAATACAGACATTGCATCGGAATTAAATTCAACATAGCACAATGCCGACTTAAGTACAAGAGGACTGAGACTCTAACTTCCTATGATTTGAACCCCACCTGTGAGGCCAGTTTTAGATTCCGATGCTCCACTTAAGGTTTACTGTATCCTTTGGACCTTCTTATTGACGATGAAACACAGAAATTGCATTCGAATTTAATACAAAAGGCACAATGCCGACTTCAGTACAAGAGGACTGACACTCTCACTTTCTATGATTTGAACCTCTCCTATGAGTCCAGTTTTAGATTCCGATGCTTCACTTCAGGTTTACTGTATACCTTGGACCTTCTTAATGACGATGAAACACAGAAATTGCATCCGAATTTAATACAAAAGGCACAATGCCAACTTAAGTACAAGCGGACTGACACTCTCACTCTCTATGATTTGAACCGCTCCTCTGAGTCCAGTTTTAGATTCCGATGTTTCACTTCAAGTTCACAGTATACCTTGCACCTTCTTATTGACGAAGAAACACAGAAATCGCATATGAAATTTATACAAAAGACGCAATGCCGACTTAAGTACCAGAGGACTGACACTCTAACTTTCTATGATTTGAACCTCTCCTGTGAGCCCAGTTTTAGATTCCGATGCTTCACTTCAGGTTGACTGTAAAACTTGGAACTTCTTATTGACGATGAAACACAGAAATTGCAACGGAATTAAATTCAAAAGACACAATGCTGACTTAAGTACAAGAGGACTGACACTCTAACTTTCTATGATTTGAACCTCTCCTGTGATTCCAGTTTTACATTCCGATCCTTCACTTCAGGTTTAGTGTATCCTTTGGACCTTCTTATTGACGATGAAACACAGGAATTGCATCCGAATTTAATACAAAAGGCACAATGCCGACTTAAGTACAAGAGGACTTACACTCTCACTTTCTATAATTTGAATCTCTCCTGTGAGTCCAGTTTTAGATTCCGATGCTTAACTTCAGGTTTACTGTAAACCTTGGACCTTCGTATTGACGATGAAACACAGAAATTGCATCGGAATTAAATTCAAAAGGTACAATGCCGACTGAAGTACAAGAGGACTGACACTCTAACTTTCAATGATTTTTACCTCTCCTGTGAGTCCAGCTTTAGATTCCGATGCTTCACTTCAGGTTTACTGTATCACTTGGACCTTCTTATTGACGATGAAGCACAGAAATTGCATCGGAATTAAATTCAAAAGCCACAATGCCGACGTAAGTACAAGAGGAATGACACTCTAACTTTCTATGATTTGAACCTCTGCTGTGAGTACAGTTTTAGATGCCGATGATGCACTTCAGGTTTACTGTATACCATGGGCCTTCTTATTGACGATGAAGCACAGAAATTGCATCGGAATTAAATTCAAAAGCCACAATGCCGACTTAAGTACAAGAGGAATGACACTCTAACTTTCTATGATATGCACCTCTCCTGTGAGTACAGTTTTAGATGCCGATGATACACTTCAGGTTTACTGTATAACATGGTCCTTCTTATTGACGATGAAGCACAGAAATTGAATCGGAATTAAATTTAAAAGGCACAATGCCGACTTAAGTACAAGAGGACTGAGACTCTAACTTTCTATGATTTGAACCTCTCCTGTGAGTCCAGTTTTAGATTTCGATGCTTCACTTCTGGTTTACTGTATCCCTTGGACCTTCTTATTGACGATGAAACACAGGAATTGCATCCGAATTTAATACAAAAGGCACAATGCCGACTTAAGTACAAGAGGACTGACACTCTAACTTTCTATGATTTCAACCTCTCCTGTGAGTCCAGTTTAGATTCCGATGCTTCACTTCAGGTTTACTGTATCCCTTGGACCCTCTTATTGACGACGAAACACAGAAATTGCATATGAATTTTATACAAAAGACACAATGCCGACTTAAGTACAAGAGGACTGACACTCTAACTTTCTATGATTTGAACCTCTCCTGTGAGCCCAGTTTTAGATTCCGATGCTTCACTTCAGGTTTACTGTATACCTTGGAACTTGTTATTGACGAAGAAACACAGAAATTGCATCGGAATTTAATTCAAAAGGCACATTGCCGACTTAAGTACAAGAGGACTGACACTCTAACTTTCTAAGATTTGAACCTCTCCTGTGAGTCCAGTTTTAGATTCCGATGCTACACTTCAGGTTTCCTGTATACCATGGTGATTAGCGATGAAGCACAGAAAATGCATCGGAATTAAATTCAAAAGGCACAATGCCGACTTAAGTAGAAGAGGACTGACACTCAAACTTTCTATGATTTGAACCTCTCCTGTTAGTCCAGTTTTAGATTCCGATGCTTCGCTTCAGGTTTACTGTATCCCTTGGACCTCCTTATTGTCGATGAAGCACAGAAATTGCATTGGAATTAAATTCAAAAGGCACAATGCCGTCTTAAGTACAAGAGGACTGACACTCTAACTTTCTATGATTTGAACCTCTCCTGTGAGTCCAGCTTTAGATTCCGATGCTTCACTTCAGGTTTACTGTATCCCTTGGACCTTCTTATTGACGATGAAATACAGAAATTGCATCCGAATTTAATACAAAAGGCACAATGCCGACTTAAGTACAAGAGGACTGACACTATAACTTCCTATGATTTTACCTCTAATGTGAGTCCAGTTTTAGATTCCGATGCCTCACTTCAGGTTTACTGTATCCCTTGGACCTTATTTTTGACGATGAAGCACAGATATTGCATCGGAATTAAATTCAAAAGCCACAAAGCCGACTTAAGTACAAGAGGAATGACACTCTAACTTTCTATGATGTGAACCTCTCCTGTGAGTACAGGTTTAGATGCCGATGATACTCTTCAGGTTTACTGTATACCATGGACCCTCTTGTTAACGATGAAGCACAGAAATTGCATCGGAATTAAATTCAAAAGGCACAATGCCGACTTAAGTACAAGGGGACTGAGACTCTAACTTTCTATGATTTGAACCTCTCCTGTGAGTCCAGTTTTAGATTCCGATGCTCCACTTCAGGTTTACTGTATACCTTGGACTTTCTTATTGACGATGAAATACAGACATTGCATCGGAATTAAATTCAACATAGCACAATGCCGACTTAAGTACAAGAGGACTGAGACTCTAACTTCCTATGATTTGAACCCCACCTGTGAGGCCAGTTTTAGATTCCGATGCTCCACTTAAGGTTTACTGTATCCCTTGGACCTTCTTATTGACGATGAAACACAGAAATTGCATTCGAATTTAATACAAAAGGCACAATGCCGACTTCAGTACAAGAGGACTGACACTCTCACTTTCTATGATTTGAACCTCTCCTGTGAGTCCAGTTTTAGATTCCGATGCTTCACTTCAGGTTTACTGTATACCTTGGACCTTCTTAATGACGATGAAACACAGAAATTGCATCCGAATTTAATACAAAAGGCACAATGCCAACTTAAGTACAAGCGGACTGACACTCTCACTCTCTATGATTTGAACCGCTCCTCTGAGTCCAGTTTTAGATTCCGATGTTTCACTTCAAGTTCACAGTATACCTTGCACCTTCTTATTGACGAAGAAACACAGAAATCGCATATGAAATTTATACAAAAGACGCAATGCCGACTTAAGTACCAGAGGACTGACACTCTAACTTTCTATGATTTGAACCTCTCCTGTGAGCCCAGTTTTAGATTCCGATGCTTCACTTCAGGTTGACTGTAAAACTTGGAACTTCTTATTGACGATGAAACACAGAAATTGCAACGGAATTAAATTCAAAAGACACAATGCTGACTTAAGTACAAGAGGACTGACACTCTAACTTTCTATGATTTGAACCTCTCCTGTGAGTCCAGTTTTAGATTCCGAAGCTACACTTCAGGTTTACTGTATACCAAGGACCTTCTTATTGGCGATGAAGCACAGAAAATGCATCGGAATTAAATTCAAATGGCACAATGCCGACTTAAGTAGAAGAGGACTGACACTCTAACTTTCTAAGATTTGAACCTCTCCTGTGAGTCCAGTTTTAGATTCCGATGCTACACTTCAGGTTTCCTGTATACCATGGTGATTAGCGATGAAGCACAGAAAATGCATCGGAATTAAATTCAAATAGCACAATGCCGACTTAAGTAGGACTGACACTCAAACTTTCTATGATTTGAACCTCTCCTGTGAGTCCAGTTTTAGATTCCGATGCTTCGCTGCAGGTTTACTGTATCCCTTGGACCTCCTTATCGTCAATGAAGCACAGAAATTGCATCGGAATTAAATTCAAAAGGCACAATGCCGTCTTAAGTACAAGAGGACTGACACTCTAACTTTCTATGATTTGAACCTCGCCTGTGAGTCCAGTTTTAGATTCCGATGCTACACTTCAGGTTTCCTGTATACCATGGTGATTAGCGATGAAGGACAGAAAATGCATCGGAATTAAATGGAAAAGGCACAATGCCGACTTAAGTAGAAGAGGACTGACACTCACACTTTCTATGATTTGAACCTCTCCTGTGAGTCCAGTTTTAGATTCCGATGCTTCACTTCAGGTTTACTGTATCCCTTGGACCTTCTTATTGACGATGAAACACAGGAATAGCATCGGAATTAAATTCAAAAGCCACAATGCCGACTTAAGTACAAGAGGAGTGACACTCTAACTTTCTATGATTTTAACCTCTCCTGCGATTCCAGTTTTAGATGCCGATGTTACACTTCAGGTTTACTGTATAACATGGACCTTCTTATTGACGATGAAGCACTGAAATTGAATCGGAATTAAATTAAAAAGGCACAATGCCGACTTAAGTACAAGAGGACTGAGACTCTAACTTTCTATGATATGAACCCTCCTGTGAGTCCAGTTTTAGATTTCGATGCTTCACTTCTGGTTTACTGTATCCCTTAGACCTTCTTATTGACGATGAAATACAGAAATTGCATCGGTATTAAATTCAAAAGGCACAATGCCGACTCAAGTACAAGAGGACTGACACTCTTAACTTTCTATGATTTGAACCTCTCCTGTGAGTCCAGTTTTAGATTCCGATGTTTCACTTCAGGTTTACTGTATCCCTTGGACCTTCTTATTGACGACGAAACACAAAAATTGCATATGAAGTTTATACAAAAGACACAATGCCGACTTAAGTACAAGAGGACTGACACTCTAACTTTCTATGATTTGAACCTCTCCTGTGAGCCCAGTTTTAGATTCCGATGCTTAACTTCAGGTTTACTGTATACCTTGGAACTTCTTATTGACGATGAAACACAGAAATTGCATCGGAATTTAATTCAAAAGGCACATTGCTGACTTAAGTACAAGAGGACTGACACTCTAACTTTCTAAGATTTGTACCTCTCCTGTTAGTTAAGTTTTAGATTCCGATGCTACACTTCAGGTTTCCTGTATACCATGGTTATTAGCGATGAAGCACAGAAAATGCAACGGAATTAAATTCAAAAGGCACAATGCCGACATAAGTAGAAGAGGACTGACACTCAAACTTTCTATGATTTGAACCTCTCCTGTGAGTCCAGTTTTAGATTCCGATGATTCGCTTCAGGTTTACTGTATCTCTTGGACCTCCTTATTGTCGATGAAGCACAGAAATTGCATCGGAATTAAATTCAAAAGGCACAATGCCGTCTTAAGTACAAGAGGACTGACACTCTAACTTTCTATGATTTGAACCTCTCCTGTGATGCCAGCTTTAGATTCCGATGCTCCACTTCAGGTTTACTGTATCCCTTGGACCTTCTTATTGACGATGAAACACAGAAATTGCATCCGAATTTAATACAAAAGGCACAATGCCGACTTAAGTACAAGAGGACTGACACTATAACTTTCTATGATTTTACCTCTAATGTGAGTCCAGTTTTAGATTCCGATGCCTCACTTCAGGTTTACTGTATCCCTTGGACCTTCTTTTTGACGATGAAGCACAGAAATTGCATCGGAATTAAATTCAAAAGCCACAATGCCGACTTAAGTACAAGAGGAATGACACTCTAACTTTCTATGATTTGAACCTCTCCTGTGAGTACAGTTTTAGATGCCGATGATACACTTCAGGTTTACTGTATACCATGGACCCTCTTATTGACGATGAAGCACAGAAATTGCATCGGAATTAAATTCAAAAGGCACAATGCCGACTTAAGTACAAGAGGACTGAGACTCTAACTTTCTATGATTTGAACCTCTCCTGTGAGTCCAGTTTTAGAATCCGATGTTCCACTTCAGGTTTACTGTATACCTTGGACCTTCTTATTGACGGTGAAATACAGACAATGCATCGAAATTAAATTCAACATAGCACAATGCCGCCTTAAGTACAAGAGGACTGAGACTCTAACTTCCTATGATTTGAACCTCACCTGTGAGGCCGGTTTTAGATTCCGACGCTCCACTTAAGGTTTACTGTATCCCTTGGACCTTCTTATTGACGATGAAACACAGAAATTGCATTCGAATTTAATACAAAAGGCACAATGCCGACTTCAGTACAAGAGGACTGACACTCTCAATTTCTATGATTTGAACCTCTCCTGTGAGTCCAGTTTTAGATTCCAATGCTTCAGTTCAGGTTTACTGTATACCTTGGACCTTCTTAATGACGATGAAACACAGAAATTGCATCCGAATTTAATACAAAAGGCACAATGCCAACTTAAGTACAAGCGGACTGACACTCTCACTCTCTATGATTTGAACCGCTCCTCTGAGTCCAGTTATAGATTCCGATGTTTCACTTCAGGTTCACAGTATACCTTGCACCTTCTTATTGACGAAGAAACACAGAAATCGCATATGAATTTTATACAAAAGACACAATGCCTACTTAAGTACCAGAGGACTGACACTCTAACTTTCTATGATTTGAACCTCTCCTGTGAGCCCAGTTTTAGATTCCGATGCTTCACTTCAGGTTGACTGTATAACTTGGAACTTCTTATTGACGATGAAACACAGAAATTGCATCGGAATTAAATTCAAAAGGCACAATGCTGACTTAAGTACAAGAGAACTGACACTCTAACTTTCTATGTTTTGAACCTCTCCTGTAAGTCAAGTTTTAGATTCCGATGCTACACTTCAGGTTTAGTGTATACCAAGGACCTTCTTATTGGCGATGAAGCACAGAAAATGCATCGGAATTAAATTCAAATGGCACAATGCCGACTTAAGTAGAAGAGGACTGACACTCTAACTCTCTATGATTTGAACCTCTCCTGTGAGTCCAGTTTTAAATTCCGATGCTTCACTTCAGGTTTACTGTATCCCTTGGACCATCTTATTGACGATGAAACACAGGAATAGCATCGGAATTAAATTCAAAGCCACAATGCCGACTTAAGTACAAGAGGAGTGACACTCTAACTTTCTATGATTTTAACCTCTCCTGTGATTCCAGTTTTAGATGCCGATATTACACTTCAGGTTTATTGTATACCTTGGAACTTCTTATTGACGATGGAACACAGAAATTACATCGGAATTTAATTCAAAAGGCACATTGCCGACTTAAGTACAAGAGGACTGCCACTCTAACTTTCTAAGATTTGAACCTCTCCTGTGAGTCCAGTTTTAGATTCCGATGCTACACTTCAGGTTTCCTGTATACCATGGTGATTAGCGATGAAGCACAGAAAATGCATCGGAATAAAATTCAAAAGGCACAATGCCGACTTAAGTAGGACTGACACTCAAACTTTCTATAATTTGAACCTCTCCTGTGAGTCCAGTTTTAGATTCCGACGCTTCGCTGCAGGTTTACTGTATCCCTTGGACCTCCTTATTGTCGATGAAGCACAGAAATTGCATCGGAATTAAATTCAAAACGCACAATGCCGTCTTAAGTACAAGAGGACTGACACTCTAACTTTCTATGATTTGAACCTCTCCTGTGAGTCCAGCTTTAGATTCGGATGCTTCACTTCAGGTTTTCTGTATCCCTTGGACCTTCTTATTGACGACGAAACAAAGAAATCGCATATGAATTTTATACAAAAGACACAATGCCGACTTAAGTACAAGAGGACTGACACTCTAACTTTCTATGATTTGAACCTCTCCTGTGAGCCGAGTTTTAGATTCCGATGCTTCACTTCAGGTTTACGGTATACTTTGGAACTTCTTATTGACGATGAAACACAGAAATTGCATCGGAATTTAATTCAAAAGGCACATTGCCGACTTACGTACAAGAGGACTGACACTCTAACTTTCTAAGATTTGAACCTCTCCTGTGAGTCCAGTTTTAGATTCCGATGCTACACTTCAGGTTTCCTGTATACCATGGTGATTAGCGATGAAGCACAGAAAATGCATCGGAATTAAATGCAAAAGGCACAATGCCGACTTAAGTAGAAGAGGACTGACACTCAAACTTTCTATGATTTGACCCTCTCCTGTGAGTCCAGTTTTAGATTCCGATGCTTCGCTTCAGGTTTACTGTATCCCTTGGACCTTCTTATTGACGATGAAACACAGAAATTGCAACGGAATTTAATCCAAAAAGGCACAATTCCGACTTAAGTACAAGAGGACTGACACTCTCCCTTTCAATGATGTGTACCTCTCCTGTCAGTCCAGTTTTTGATTCCGATGCTTCACTTCAGGTTTACTGTTTCCCTTGGACCGTCTTATTGACGATGAAACACAGAAATTGCATCCGAACTTAATACGAAAGCCACAATGCCGACATAAGTACAAGAGGACTGACACTCTAACTTTCTATGACTTGACCCTCTCCTGTGAGTCGAGTTTTAGATTCCGATGCTTCACTTCAGGTTTACTGTATACGTTGGACCTTCTTATTGACGATGATACACAGGAATAGCATCGGAATTAAACTCAAAAGCCACAATGCCGACTTAAGTACCAGAGGAGTGACACTGTAACTTTCTATGATTTGAACCTCTCCTGTGAGTCCAGTTTTAGATTTCGATGCTTCACTTTAGGTTTACTGTATCCCTTGGACCTTCTTATTGACGATGAAACGCAGAAATTGCAACGGAATTTAATACAAAAGGCACAATGCCGACTTAAGTACAAGAGGACTGACACTCTCCCTTTCAACGATGTGAACCTCTCCTGTCAGTTCAGTTTTAGATTCCGATGCTTCACTTCAGGTTTACTGTTTCCCTTGGACCGTCTTATTGACGATGAAACACAGAAATTGCATCCGAACTTAATACGAAAGCCACAATGCCGACTTAAGTACAAGAGGACTGACACACTAACTTCCTATGATTTGAACCTCTCTTGTGAGTCCAGTTTTAGATTCCGATGCTTCACTTCAGACTTACTGTATCCCTTGGACCTTCTTATTGTCGATGATATACAGAAATTGCATCCGAATTTAGTACAAATGGCACAATGCCGACTTAAGTACAAGAGGACTGACGCTCCCACTTCCTATGGTTTGAACTTCTCCTGTGAGTCCTGTTTTAGATTCCGATGCATCACTTCAGGTTTACTGTATACCTTGCACCTTCTTATTGACGATGAAACACAGAAATTGCATCCAAATTTAATACAAAAGGCACAATGCCGACTTAAGTAAATAAGGACTGACACTCTCACTCGCTATGATTTGAACCTCTCCTGTGAGTACAGTTTTAGATTTCGATGCATCACTTCAGGTTTACTGTATCCCTTGGACTTTCGTATTGAGGATGAAACACAGAAATTGCATCGGAATTTAATACAAACAGGGCACAATGCCGACTTAAGTACAAGAGGACTGACACTCTTACTTCCTATGATTTGAACCCCTCCTGTGAGTCGAGTTCTAGATTCCGATGCTTCACTTCAGGTTTACTGTATATCTTGGACCTTCTTATTGACGATGTAGCATAGAAGTTGCATCGGAATTAAATTCAAAATCAGAATGCCGACTTAAGTACAACTGGACTGACACTCTAACTCTCTCTGATTTGAACCTCTCCTGTCAGTTCAGTTTTAGATTCCGATGCTTCACTTCAGGTTTACTGTTTCCCTTGGACCTTCTTATTGACGATGAAACACAGAAATTGCATCCGAATTTAATACAAAAGGGACAATGCCGACTTAAGTACAAGAGGACTGACACTCTCACATTCTATAATTTGAGCCAATCCTGTGAGTTCAGTTTTAGATTCCGATGCTTCACTTCAGGGTTAGTGTATAAATTGTACCTTCTTATTGACGATGAAACACAGAAATTGCATCGGAATTAAATTCAAAAGGCACAATGCCGACATAAGTACAAGAGGACTGACACTCTAACTTTCTATGATTTGAACCTCTCCTGTGAGTCGAGTTTTACATTGCGATGTTTCACTTCAGGTTTACTGTATCCTTTGGACCTTCTTATTGAGGATGAAACACAGAAATTGCATCGGAATTTAATACAAAAGGCACAATGCCGACTTAAGTACAAGAGGACTGACACTCTTACTTCCTATGATTTGAACCTCTCCTGTGAGTCGAGTTCTAGATTCCGATGCTTCACTTCAGGTTTACTGTATACCTTGGACCTTCTTATTGACGATGTAGCACAGAAATTGCATCGGAATTAAATTCAAAATGCACAATGCCGACTTAAGTTCAACTGGACTGAGACTCTAACTTCCTATGATTTGAACCTCTCCTGTGAGTCCAGTTTTAGATTCCGATGCTTCACTTCAGGTTTACTGTATCCCTTGGACCTTCTTATTGACGATGAAACACAGAAATTGGATCCGGATTTAATACAAAAGGCACAATGCCAACTTAAGTAAAAGTGGACTGACACTCTCACTCGCTATGATTTGAACCTCTCCTGTGAGTCCAGTTTTAGATTTCGATGCATCACTTCAGGTTTACTGTATCCCTTGGACCTTCTTATTGAGGATGAAACACAGAAATTGCATCGGAATTTAATACAAAAGGCACAATGCCGACTTAAGTACAAGAGGACTGACACTCTTACTTCCTATGATTTGAACCTCTCCTGTGAGTCGAGTTCTAGATTCCGTTGCTTCACTTCAGACTTACTGTATCCCTTGGACCTTCTTATTGACGATGAAACACAGAAATTGCATCCGAATTTAATACAAAAGGGACAATGCCGACTAAAGTACAAGAGGACTGACACTCTCATATTCTATAATTTGAGCCAATCCTGTGAGTCCAGTTTTAGATTCCGATGCTTCACTTCAGGGTTAGTGTATAAATTGTACCTTCTTATTGACGATGAAACACAGAAATTGCATCGGAATTAAATTCAAAAGGCACAATGCCGACATAAGTACAAGAGGACTGACACTCTAACTTTCTATGATTTGAACCTCTCCTGTGAGTCCAGTTTTACATTCCGATGTTTCACTTCAGGTTTATTGTATCCTTTGGATCTTCTTATTGAGGATGAAACACAGAAATTGCATCGGAATTTAATACAAAAGACACAATCCCGACTTAAGTACAAGAGGACTGACACTCTTACTTCCTATGATTTGAACCTCTCCTGTGAGTCGAGTTCTAGATTCCGATGCTTCACTTCAGGTTTACTGTATACCTTGGACCTTCTTATTGACGATGTAGCACAGAAATTGCATCGGAATTAAATTCAAAATGCACAATGCCGACTTAAATACACTTGGACTGAGACTCTAACTTCCTATGATTTGAACCTCTCCTGTGAGTCCAGTTTTAGATTCCGATGCTTCACTTCAGGTTTACTGTACCCCTTGGACCTTCTTATTGACGATGAAACACAGAAATTGGATCCGAATTTAATACAAAAGGCACAATGCCAACTTAAGTAAAAGCGGACAGACACTCTCACTCGCTATGATTTTAACCTCTCCAGTGAGTCCAGTTTTAGATTTCGATGCATCACTTCAGGTTTACTGTATCCCTTGGACCTTCTTACTGAGGATGAAACACAGAAATTGCATCGGAATTTAATACAAAAGGCACAATGCCGACTTAAGTACAAGAGGACTGACACTCTTACTTCCTATGATTTGAACCTCTGCTGTGAGTCGAATTCTAGATTCCGATGCTTCACTTCAGGTTTACTGTATACCTTGGACCTTCTTATTGACGATGTAGCACAGAAATTGCATCGGAATTAAATTCAAAATGCACAATGCCGACTTAAGTACAACTGGACTGAGACTCTAACTTTCTATGATTTGAACCTCCTCAGTGGGTCCAATTTTAGATTCCGATGCTTCACTTCAGGTTTACTGTATACCTTGGACCTTCTTATTGACGATGAAATACAGAAATTGAATCGGAATGAAATTCAAAATCGCACAATGCCGACTTTAGTACTAGAGGACGGACACTCTAACTTTCTATGATTGGAACTTCTCCTGTGAGTCCAGTTTTAGATTCCGATGCTTCACTCCAGGTTTACTGTATCCCTTGGACCTTCTAATTGTCGATGAAACACAGAAATTGCATCCGAATTTAATACAAAAGGGACAATGCCGACTTAAGTACAAGAGGACTGACACTCTCCCTTTCAATGATGTGAACCTCTCCTGTCAGTCCAGTTTTAGATTCCGATGCTTCACTTCAGGTTTACTGTTTCCCTTGGACCGTCTTATTGACGATGAAACACAGAAATTGCATCCGAACTTAATACGAAAGCCACAATGCCGACTTAAGTACAAGAGGACTGACACTCTAACTTTCTATGATTTGACCCTCTCCTGGGAGTCGAGTTTTAGATTCCGATGCTTCACTTCAGGTGTACTGTATACGTTGGACCTTCTTATTGACGATGATACACAGGAATAGCATCGGAATTAAACTCAAAAGCCACAATGCCGACTTAAGTACAAGACGAGTGACACTCTAACTTCCTATGATTTTAACCTGTCCTGTGAGTCCAGTTTTAGATGCCGATGTTACACCTCAGGTTTACTGAATACCATGAACCTTCTTATTGACGATGAGGCACAGAAATTGCATCGGAATTAAATTAAAAAGGCACAATGCCGACATACTTACAAGAGGACTGAGACTCTAACTTTCTATAATTTGAACCTCTCCTGTGAGTCCAGTTTTAGATACCGATGCTTCACTTCAGGTTTACTGTATCCCTTGGACCTTCTTATTGACGATGAAACACAGAAATTGGATCCGAATTTAATTCAAAAGGCACAATGCCGACTTAAGTACAAGAGGACTGACACTCTTACTTTCTATGATTTGAACCTCTCCTGTGAGTCCGGTTTTAGATTCCGATGCTTCACTTCAGGGTTAGTGTATACCTTGTACCTTCTTATTGACGATGAAACACAGAAATTGCATCGGAATTAAATTCAAAAGGCACAATGCCGACATAAGTACAAGAGGACCGACACTCTAACTTTCTATGATTTGAACCTCTCCTGTGAGTCCAGTTTTACATTCCGATGCTTCACTTCAGGTTTACTGTATGCTTTGGACCTTCTTATTGACGATGAAACACAGGAATTGCATCCGAATTTAATACAAAAGGCACAATGCCGACTTAAGTACAAGAGGACTGCCACTCTCACTTTCTATGGTTTGAACCTCTCCTGTGAGTCCAGTTTTAGATTCCAATGCTTCACTTCAGGTTTGCTGTATACCTTGGACCTTCTTATTGACGATGAAACACAGAAATAGCTTCCGAATTTAAAACAAAAGTCACAATGCCGACTTAAGTACAAGAGGACTGACAATCTAACTTTCTATGATTCGAACCTCTCCTGTGAGTCCAGTTTCACATTCCGATGCTTAACTTCAGGTTTACTGTAAACCTTGGACCCTCGTATTGACGATGAAACACAGAAATTGCATCGGAATTAAGTTCAAAAGGCACAATGCCGACTGAAGTACAAGAGGACTGACACTCTAACTTTCTAAGATTTGAACCACTCCTGTGAGTCCAGTTTTTGATTCCGATGCTTCACATCAGGTTTACTGTGCCTTGGACCTTCTTATTGTCGATGAAGCACAGAAATTGCATCGGAATTAAATTCAAAAGGTACAATGCCGACTGAAGTACAAGAAGACTGAGACTCTAACTTTCTATGATTTGAACCTCCCCTGCAAGTCCAGTTTTAGATGCCGATGTTACACTTCAGGTTTACTGTATACCATGGACGTTCTTATTGACGATGAAGCACAGAAATTGCATCGGAAGTAAATTCAAAAGGCACAATGCCGACTTAAGTACAAGAGGACTGAGACTCTAACTTTCTATGATTTGAACCTCTCCTGTGAGCCCAGTTTTAGATTCCGATGCTTCACTTCAGGTTTACTGTATACCTTGGAACTTCTTATTGACGATGAAACACAGAAATTGCATCGGAATTTAATTCAAAAGGCACATTGCCGACTTACGTACAAGAGGACTGACACTCTAACTTTCTAAGATTTGAACCTCTCCTGTGAGTCCAGTTTTAGATTCCGATGCTACACTTCAGGTTTCCTGTATACCATGGTGATTAGCGATGAAGCACAGAAAATGCATCGGAATTAAATGCAAAAGCCACAATGCCGACTTAAGTAGAAGAGGACTGACACTCAAACTTTCTATGATTTGAACCTCTCCTGTTTGTCCAGTTTTAGATTCCGATGCTTCGCTTCAGGTTTACTGTATCCCTTGGAACTTCTTATTAACGATGAAATACAGAAATTGGATCGGTATTAAATTCAAAAGGCACAATGCCGACTTATGTACAAGAGGTCTGACACTCTAACTTTCTATGATTTGAACCTCTCCTGTGAGTCCAGTTTTAGATTTCGATCCTTCACTTCAGGTTTACTGTATCCCTTGGACCTTCTTATTGACGATGAAACACAGAAATTGCAACGGAATTTAATACAAAAGGCACAATGCCGACTTAAGTACAAGAGGACTGACACTCTCCCTTTCAATGATGTGAACCTCTCCTGTCAGTCCAGTTTTAGATTCCGATGCTTCACTTCAGGTTTACTGTATACCTTGCACCTTCTTATTGACGATGAAACACAGAAATTGCATCCGAACTTAATACGAAAGCCACAATGCCGACATAAGTACAAGAGGACTGACACTCTAACTTTCTATGATTTGACCCTCTCCTGTGAGTCGAGTTTTAGATTCCGATGCTTCACTTCAGGTTTACTGTATACCTTGCACCTTCTTATTGACGATGAAACACAGAAATTGCATCCGAATTTAATACAAATGGCACAATGGCGACTTAAGTACAAGAGGACTGACGCTCTCACTTCCTGTGATTAGAACTTCTCCTGTGAGTCCTGTTTTAGATTCCGATGCTTCACTTCAGGTTTACAGTATACCTTGCACCTTCTTATTGACGATGAAACACAGAAATTGCATCCAAATTTAATACAAAAGGCACAATGCCGACTTAAGTAAATAAGGACTGACACTCTAACTTCCTATGATTTGAACCTCTCCTGTGAGTCCAGTTTTAGATTCCGATGCTTCACTTCAGGTTTACTGTATCCCTTGGACCTTCTTATTGACGATGAAACACAGAAATTGGATCCAAATTTAATACAAAAGGCACAATGCCAACTTAAGTAAAAGCGGACTGACACTCTCACTCGCTATGATTTGAACCTCTCCTGTGAGTCCAGTTTTAGATTTCGATGCATCACTTCAGGTTTACTGTATCCCTTGGACCATCTTATTGAGGATGAAACACAGAAATTGCATCGAAATTTAATACAAAAGGCACAATGCCGACTTAAGTAAAGGAGGATTGACACTCTTACTTCCTATGATTTAAACCTCTCCTGTGAATCGAGTTCTAGATTCCGATGCTTCACTTCAGGTTTACTGTATACCTTGGACCTTCTTATTGACGATGTAGCACAGAAATTGCATCGGAATTAAATTCAAAATGCATAATGCCGACTTAAGTACAACTGGACTGAGACTCTAACTATCTATGATTTGAACCTCTCCAGTGGGTCCAGTATTTGATTCCGATGCTTCACTTCAGGTTTACTGTATACCTTGGACCTTCTTATTGACGATGAAATACAGAAATTGAATCGGAATTAAATTCAAAATCGCACAATGCCGACTTAAGTACTAGAGGACGGACACTCTAACTTACTATGATTTGAACTTCTCCCGTGAGTCCAGTTTTAGATTCCGATGCTTCACTTCAGGTTTACTGTATCCCTTGGACCTTCTTATTGTCGATGAAACACAAAAATTGCATCCGAATTTAATACAAAAGGGACAATGCCGACTTAAGTACAAGAGGACTGACACTCTCCCTTTCAATGATGTGAACCTCTCCTGTCAGTCCAGTTTTAGATTCCGATACTTCACTTCAGGTTTACTGTTATCCTTGGACCGTCTTATTGACGATGAAACACAGAAATTGCATCCGAACTTAATACGAAAGCCACAATGCCGACTTAAGTACAAGAGGACTGACACTCTAACTTTCTATGATTTGACCCTCTCCCGGGAGTCCAGTTTTAGATTCCGATGCTTCACTTCAGGTGTACTGTATACGTTGGACCTTCTTATTGACGATGATACACAGGAATAGCATCGGAATTAAACTCAAAAGCCACAATGCCGACTTAAGTACAAGAGGAGTGACACTCTAATTTTCTATTATTTTAACCTGTCCTGTGAGTCCAGTTTTAGATGCCGATGTTACACCTCAGGTTTACTGTATACCATGAACCTTCTTATTGACGATGAAGCACAGAAATTGCATCGGAATTAAATTAAAAAGGCACAATGCCGACATAATTTCAAGAGGACTGAGACTCAAACTTGCTATGATTTGAACCTCTCCTGTGAGTCCAGTTTTAGATACCGATGCTTCACTTCCGGTTTACTGTATCCCTTGGACCTACTTATTGACGATGAAACACAGAAATTGGATCCAAATTTAATACAAAAGGCACAATGCCAACTTAAGTAAAAGCGGAATGACACTCTCACTCACTATGATTTGAACCTCTCCTGTGAGTCCAGTTTTAGATTTCGATGCATCACTTCAGGTTTACTGTATCACTTTGACCTTCTTATTGACGATGAAACACAGAAATTGCATCGGAATTTATTACAAAAGGCACAATGCCGACTTAAGTACAAGAGGACTGACACTCTTACTTCCTATGATTTGAACCTCTCCTGTGAGTCCAGTTTTAGATTCCGATGCTTCACTTCGGACTTACTGTATCCCTTGGACCTTCTTATTGACGATGAAACACAGAAATTGCATCCGAATTTAATACAAATGGCACAATGCCGACTTAAGTACAAGAGGACTGACACTCTCACTTCCTATGATTTGAACTTCTCCTGTGAGTCCTGTTTTAGATTCCGATGCTTCACTTCAGGTTTACTGTATACCTTGCACCTTCTTATTGACGATGAAACACAGAAATTGCATCCAAATTTAATACAAAAGGCACAATGCCGACTTAAGTAAATAAGGACTGACACTCTAACTTCCTATGATTTGAACCTCTGCTGTGAGTCCAGTTTTAGATTCCGATGCTTCACTTCAGGTTTACTGTATCCCTTGGACCTTCTTATTGAGGATGAAACACAGAAATTGGATCCGAATTTAATACAAAAGGCACAATGCCAACTTAAGTAAAAGCGGACTGACACTCTCACTCACTATGATTTGAACCTCTCCTGTGAGTCCAGTTTTAGATTTCGATGCATCACTTCAGGTTTACTGTATCCCTTTGACGTTCTTATTGACGATGAAACACAGAAATTGCATCGGAATTTAATACAAAAGGCACAAAGCCGACTTAAGTAAAAGAGGACTGACACTCTTACTTCCTATGATTTGAACCTCTCCTGTGAGTCGAGTTCTAGATTCCGATGCATCACTTCAGGTTTACTGTAGACCTTGGACCTTCTTATTGACGATATAGCTCAGAAATTGCATCGGAATTAAATTCAAAAGGCACAATGCCGTCTTAAGTACAACAGGACGGAGACTCTAACTTTCTATGATTTGAACCTCCCCTGCGAATCCAGTTTTAGATGCCGATGCTACACTTCAGGTTTACTGTATACCATGGACGTTCTTGTTGACGATGAAGCACAGAAATTGCATCGGAAGTAAATTCAAAAGGCACAATGCCGACTTAAGTACAAGAGGACTGATACTCTAACTTTCTAAGACTTGAACCTTTCCTGTGAGTCCAGTTTTAGATTCCGATGCTTCACTTCCGGTTTACTGTATCGCTTGGACCTTCTTATTGACGACCGAACACAGAAATTGCACCCGAATTTAATACAAAAGGCACAATGCCGACTTAAGTACAGGAGGACGTCACTCTAACTTTCTATGATTAGAACCTCTCCTGTGAGTCCAGTTTCAGATTCCAATGCTTCACTTCAGGTTTACTGTATCCCTTGGACCTTCTTATTGACGATGAAACACAGAGATTGCATTCGAATTTAATAGAAAAGGCACAATGCCGACATAAGTGCAAGAGGACTGACACTCTCACTTGCTATGATTTGAACCTCTCCTGTGAGTCCAGTTTTAGATGCCGATGCTTCATTTCAGGTTTATTGTATCCCTTGGACCTTCTTAACGACAATGAAACACAGAAATTGCAACCGAATGTAATACAAAAGGCAGAATGCCAACTTAAGTACATGCGGACTGACACTCTCACTCACTATGATTTGAGCCGCTCTTGTGAGTCCAGTTTTAGATTCCGATGTTTCACTTCAGGTTTACTGTATACCTCCCACCTTCTTATTGACGACGAAACACAGAAATTGCATATGAATTTTATACAAAAGGCACAATGCCTACATAAGTACAAGAGGACTGACACTCTAACTTTCTATGATTTGAACCTCTCCGGTTAGCCCAGTTTTAGATTCCGATGCTTCACTTCAGGTTTACTGTTTACCTTGGAACTTCTTATTGATGATGAAACACAGATATTGCATCGGAATTAAATTCAAAAGTCTCAATGCCACCTTATGTACAAGAGGACTGACACTCTAACTTTCTATGATTTGAACCCCTCCTGTGAGTCCAGTTTTAGTTTCCGATGCTACACTTCAGGTTAACTGTATACCATTGATGTTCTTATTGGCGATGAAGCACAGAAAAAGCATCGGAATTAAATTCAAAAGGCACAATGCCGACTTAAGTAGAAGAGGACTGACACTCTAACTTTCTATGATTTGAACCACTCCTGTGAGTCCAGTTTTAGATTCCGATGCTTCACTTCAGGTTTACTGTATACCTTGCACCTTCTTATTGACGATGAAACACAGAAATTGCATCGGAATTTAATACAAAAGGCACAATGCCGACTTAAGTACAAGAGGACTGACACTCTTACTTCCTATGATTTGAACCTCTCCTGTGAGTCGAGTTCTAGATTCCGATGCTTTACTTAAGGTTTACTGTATACCTTGGACCTTCTTGTTGACGATGTAGCACAGAAATTGCATCAGAATTAATTTCAAAATGCATAATGCCGACTTAACTACAACTGGACTGAGACTCTAACTTTCTATGATTTGAACATCTCCTGTCAGTCCAGTTTTAGATTCCGATGCTTCACTTCAGGTTTACTGTTTCCCTTGGACCGTCTTATTGACGATGAAACACAGAAATTGCATCCGAACTTAATACGAAAGCCACAATGCCGACTTAAGTACAAGAGGACTGACCCTCTAACTTTCTATGATTTGACCCTCTCCTGGGAGTCTAGTTTTAAATTCCGATGCTTCACTTCAGGTGTGCTGTATACGTTGGACCTTCTTATTGACGATGATACACAGGAATAGCATCGGAATTAAACTCAAAAGCCACAATGCCGACTTAAGTACAAGAGGAGTGACACTCTAACTTTCTATTATTTTAACCTGTCCTGTGAGTCCAGTTTTAGATGCCGATGTTACACCTCAGGTTTACTGTATACCATGAACCTTCTTATTGACGATGAAGCACAGAAATTGCATCGGAATTAAATTAAAAAGGCACAATGCCGACATAATTACAAGAGGACTGAAACTCAAACTTTCTATGATTTGAACCTCTCCTGTGAGTCCAGTTTTAGATACCGATGCTTCACTTCAGGTTTACTGTATCCCTTGGACCTACTTATTGACGATGAAACACAGAAATTGGATCCAAATTTAATACAAAAGGCACAATGCCAACTTAAGTAAAAGCAGACTGACACTCTCACTCACTATGATTTGAACCTCTCCTGTGAGTCCAGTTTTAGATTTCGATGCATCACTTCAGGTTTACTGTATCACTTTGACCTTCTTATTGACGATGAAACACAGAAATTGCATCGGAATTTAATACAAAAGGCACAATGCCGACTTAAGTACAAGAGGACTGACACTCTTACTTCCTATGATTTGAACCTCTCCTGTGAGTCCAGTTTTAGATTCCGATGCTTCACTTCAGACTTACTGTATCCCTTGGACCTTCTTGTTAACGATGAAACACAGAAATTGCATCCGAATTTAATACAAATGGCACAATGCCGACTTAAGTACAAGAGGACTGACGCTCTCACTTCCTATGATTTGAACTTCTCCTGTGAGTCCTGTTTTAGATTCCGATGCTTCACTTCAGGTTTACTGTATACCTTGCACCTTCTTATTGACGATGAAACACAGAAGTTGCATCCAAATTTAATACAAAAGGCACAATGCCGACTTAAGTAAATAAGGACTGACACTCTAACTTCCTATGATTTGAACCTCTGCTGTGAGTCCAGTTTTAGATTCCGATGCTTCACTTCAGGTTTACTGTATCCCTTGGACCTTCTTATTGACGATGAAACACAGAAATTGGATCCGAATTTAATACAAAAGGAACAATGCCAACTTAAGTAAAAGCGGACTGACACTCTCACTCACTATGATTTGAACCTCTCCTGTGAGTCCAGTTTTAGATTTCGATGCATCACTTCAGGTTTACTGTATCCCTTTGACGTTCTTATTGACAATGAAACACAGAAATTGCATCGGAATTTAATACAAAAGACACAAAGCCGACTTAAGTACAAGAGGACTGACACTCTTACTTCCTATGAATTGAACCTCTCCTGTGAGTCCAGTTTTACAATCCGATGCTTAACTTCAGGTTTACTGTAAACCTTGGACCTTCTTATTGACGATATAGCACAGAAATTGCATCGGAATTAAATTCAAAAGGCACAATGCCGTCTTAAGTACAACAGGACTGAGACTCTAACTTTCTATGAATTGAACCTCTCCTGTGGGTCCAGTTTTAGATTCCGATGCTTCACCTCAGGTTTACTGTATACCTTGGACCTCCTTATTGACGATGAAATACTGAAATTGAATCGGAATTAAATTCAAAATAGCACAATGCCGACTTAAGTACTAGAGGACGGACACTCTAACTTTCTATGATTTGAACTTCTCCTGTGAGTCCAGTTTTAGATTCCGATGCTTCACTTCAGGTTTACTGTATCCCTTGGACCTTCTTATTGTCGATGAAACACAGAAATTGCATCCGAATTTAATACAAAAGGGACAATGCCGACTTAAGTACAAGAGGACTGACACTCTCACTTTCTATGATTTGAGCCAATCCTGTGAGTCCAGTTTTAGATTCCGATGCTTCACTTCAGGTTTGCTGTATACCTTGCACCTTCTTATTGACGATGAAACACAGGAATTGCATCCGAATTTAAAACAAAAGTCACAATGCCGACTTAAGTACAAGAGGACTGACAATCTAATTTTCTATGATTTGAACCTCTCCTGTGAGTCCAGTTTTACAATCCGATGCTTAACTTCAGGTTTACTGTAAACCTTGGACCTTCGTATTGACGATGAAACACAGAAATTGCATCGGAATTAAGTTCAAAAGGCACAATGACGACTGAAGTACAAGAGGACTGACACTCTAACTTTCTATGATTTGAACCTCTCCTGTGAGTCCAGTTTTTGATTCCGATGCTTCACATCAGGTTTACTGTGTACCTTGGACCTTCTTATTGTCGATGAAGCACAGAAATTGCATCGGAATTAAATTCAAAAGGCACAATGCCGACTCAAGTGCAAGAAGACTGAGACTCTAACTTTGTATGATTTGAACCTCCCCTGCGAGTCCAGTTTTAGATGCCGATGTTACACTTCAGGTTTACTGTATACCATGGACGTTGTTGTTGACGATGAAGCACAGAAATTGCATCGGAAGTAAATTCAAAAGGCACAATGCCGACTTAAGTACAAGAGGACTGATACTCTAACTTTCTAAGACTTGAACCTTTCCTGTGAGTCCAGTTTTAGATTCCGATGCTTCACTTCCGGTTTACTGTATCGCTTGGACCTTCTTATTGACGGTCAAACACAGAAATTGCCTCCGAATTTAATACAAAAGGCACAATGCCGACTTAAGTACAGGAGGACGTCACTCTAACTTTGTATGATTAGAACCTCCCCTGTGAGTCCAGTTTCAGATTCCAATGCTTCACTTCAGGTTTACTGTATCCCTTGTACCTTCTTATTGACGACGAAACACAGAAATTGCATATGAATTTTATACAAAAGGCACAATGCCGACTTAAGTACAAGAGGACTGACACTCTAACTTTCTATGATTTGAACCTCTCCTGTTAGCCCAGTTTTAGATTCCGATGCTTCACTTCAGGTTTACTGTTTACCTTGGAACTTATAATTGACGATGAAACACAGATATTGCATCGGAATTAAATTCAAAAGGCTCAATGCCACCTTATGTACAACAGGACTGACACTCTAACTTTCTATGATTTGAACCTCTCCTGTGAGTCCAGTTTTAGATTCCGATGCTACACTTCAGGTTTACTGTATACCATTGATGTTCTCATTGGCGATGAAGCACAGAAAAAGCATCGGAATTAAATTCAAAAGGCACAATGCCGACTTAAGTAGAAGAGGACTGACACTCTAACTTTCTATGATTTGAACCACTCCTGTGAGTCCAGTTTTAGATTCCGATGCTTCACTTCAGGTTTACTGTATACCTTGGACCTTGTTATTGACGATGGAGCACAGAAAATGCATCGGAATTAAATTCAAAAGGCACAATTCCGACTAACGTAGAAGAGGACTGGCACTCTAACTTTCTATGATTTGAACTTCTCCTGTGAGTCCAGTTTTAGATTTCGATGCTTCACTTCAGGTTTACTGTATCCCTTGGATCTTCTTATTGACGATGAAACACAGAAATTGCATCCGAATTTAATATAAATGGCAAAATGGCGACTTAAGTACAAAAGGACTAACACTCTCACTTTCTATGATTTGAACCTCTCCTGTGTGTCTAGTTTTAGATGCCGATGCTTTACTTCAGGTTTACTGTATCCCTTGTACCTTCTTATTGACGATGAAACACAGAAATTGCATCCGAATTTAATACAAAAGGCACAACGCCGACTTATGTGCAAGAGGACTGACTCTCTCACTTTCTATAATTTGAACCTCTTGTGTGAGTTCAGTTTTACATTCCGATGCTTCACTTCAGGTTTACTGTATCCATTGGTTATTCTTATTGACGACGAAACACAGATATTGCATCCGAAATTAATACAAAGGGCACAATGCCGAACGAAGTAAAAGACCACAGACACTCTCACTTTCTATGATTTGAACCTCTCCAGTGAGTCCAGTATTAGATTCCGATACTCACTTCAGGTTTACTGTATACCTTCCATCTTCTTATTGACGGTGAAACACAGAAATTGCATCAGAATTAAATTCCAAAGGCACAATGCCGACTTAAGTACAAGAGGACTGACACTCTAACTTTCTATGATTTGAATCTCTCCTGTGAGTCCAGTTTTAGATTCCGATGCTTCACTTCAGGTTTACTGTATCCCTTGGACCTTCTTATTGACGATGAAACACAGAAATTGCATCCGAATTTAATACAAAAGGCACAATGACGACTTAAGTACAAGAGGAGTGACACACTACTTTTATATGATTTGAACCTCTCCTGTGAGTCCAGTTTTAGATTCCGATGCTTCCCTTCAGGTTTACTGTATCCCTTGGACCTTCTTATTGACGATGAAACACAGAAATTACATCCGAATTTAATACAAATGGCACATTGCGACTTAAGGACCAGAGGACTGACACTCCCACTTTCTATGATTTGAACCTCTCCTGTGAGTCCAGTTTTAGTTTCCGATGCTTCACATCAGGTTTACTGTATACCTTGCACCTTCGTATTGACGATGAAACACAGAAATTGCATCTGAATTTAATACAAAATGCACAATGGCGACTTAAGTACAAGAGGACCGACACTATCAGTTTATATGGTTTGAACCTCTCCTGTGAGTCCAGTTTTAGATTCCGATGCTTCACTCTAGGTTTACTGTATCCCTAGGACCTTCTTATTGACGATGAATCACAGAGTTTGCATCCGAATTTAATACAAAAGGAACAGTACCGACTTAAGTACAAGCGGACTGACACTCTAACTTTCAATGATTTGAACCTCTGCTGTAAGTTCAGTTTAAGATTCCGATTCTTCACTTCAGGTTTACTGTTTCCCTTGGACCTTTTTATTGACGATGAAACACAGAAATTGTATCCGAATGTAATACAAATGGAACAATGCCGACATAAGTACAAGAGGACTGACACTCTCACTTTCTATGATTTGATCCTCTCCTGTGAGTCTAGTTTTAGACTCCGATGCTTCACATCAGGATTACTGTATCCCTTGGACCTTCTTATTGACGATGATAGACAGAAATTGCATCCGAATGTAATTCAAAAGGCACAATGCCGTCTCAAGTACAAGAGGACTGGCACTCTCACTTTCAATGATTTGAAGCTCTCCTGTGAGACCAGTTTTAGATTCCGAAGCTTCACTTCAGGATTACTGTATACCTTGCACCTTCTTATTGACGATGAAACACAGAAATTGCATCCGAATTCAATACAAAAGGCACAATGCCGACTTAAGTACAAGAGGACAGACACTCTCACTTTCTATTATTTTAAACATCTCCAGTGAGTCCAGGCTTAGATTCTGATTCTTCACTTAAGTTAACTGTATCCCTTGGACCTTCTTATTGACGATGAAACACTGAAATTGCATCCGAAAATAATACAAATGGCACAATGACGACTTAAGTACAAGAGGACTGACACTCTAACTTTCTATGATTTCAACCTCTCCTGTGAGTCCAGTTTTAGATTCCGATGCTTCACTTCAGGTTTACTGTATCCCTAGGACCTTCTTATTGACGATGCAACTCAGAAATAGCAAACCGAATTTAATACAAAAGGCACAATGCCGACTTAAGTACAAGAGGACTGACACTCTCACTTTCTATGATTTGAACCTCTCCTGTGAGTCCAGTTTTAGATTCCGATGCTTCACTTCAGGTTTACTGTATCCCATGGACCTTCTTATTGACGATGAAACACAGAAATTGGATCCGAATTTAATACAAAAGGCACAATGCCAACTTAAGTAAAAGCGGACTGACACTCTCACTCACTATGATTTGAACCTCTCCTGTGAGTCCAGTTTTAGATTTCGATGCATCACTTCAGGTTTACTGTATCCCTTTGACGTTCTTATTGACGATGAAACACAGAAATTGCATTGGAATTTAATACAAAAGACACAAAGCCGACTTAAGTACAAGAGGACTGACACTCTTACTTCCTATGATTTGAACCTCTCCTGTGAGTCGAGTTCTAGATTCCAATGCTTCACTTCAGGTTTACTGTATACCTTGGACCTTCTTATTGACGATATAGCACAGAAATTGCATCGGAATTAAATTCAAAAGGCACAATGCCGTCTTAAGTACACCAGGACTGAGACTCTAACTTTCTATGAATTGAACCTCACCTGTGGGTCCAGTTTTAGATTCCGATGCTTCACCTCAGGTTTACTGTATACCTTGGACCTCCTTATTGACGATGAAATACAGAAATTGAATCGGAATTAAATTCAAAATAGCACAATGCCGACTTAAGTACTAGAGGACGGACACTCTAACTTTCTATGATTTGAACTTCTCCTGTGAGTCCAGTTTTAGATTCCGATGCTTCACTTCAGGTTTACTGTATCCCTTGGACCTTCTTATTGTCGATGAAACACAGAAATTGCATCCGAATTTAATACAAAAGGGACAATGCCGACTTAAGTACAAGAGGACTGACACTCTCACTTTCTATGATTTGAGCCAATCCTGTGAGTCCAGTTTTAGATTCTGATGCTTTACTTCAGGTTTGCTGAATACCTTGCACCTACTTATTGACGATGAAACACAGGAATTGCATCCGAATTTAAAACAAAAGTCACAATGCCGACTTAAGTACAAGAGGACTGACAATCTAACTTTCTATGATTTGAACCTCTCCTGTGAGTCCAGTTTTACAATCCGATGCTTAACTTCAGGTTTACTGTAAACCTTGGACCTTCGTATTGACGATGAAACACAGAAATTGCATCGGAATTAAGTTCAAAAGGCACAATGCCGACTGAAGTACAAGAGGACTGTCACTCTAACTTTCTATGATTTGAACCTCTCCTGTGAGTCCAGTTTTTGATTCCGATGCTTCACATCAGGTTTACTGTGTACCTTGGACCTTCTTATTGTCGATGAAGCACAGAAATTGCATCGGAATTAAATTCAAAAGGCACAATGCCGACTCAAGTGCAAGAAGACTGAGACTCTAACTTTGTATGATTTGAACCTCCCCTGCGAGTCCAGTTTTAGATGCCGATGTTACACTTCAGGTTTACTGTATACCATGGACGTTCTTGTTGACGATGAAGCACAGAAATTGCATCGGAAGTAAATTCAAAAGGCACAATGCCGACTTAAGTACAAGAGGACTGATACTCTAACTTTCTATGATTTGAATCTCTCCTGTGAGTCCAGTTTTAGATTCCGATGCTTCACTTCAGGTTTACTGTATCCCTTGGACCTTCTTATTGACGATGAAACACAGAAATTGCATCCGAATTTAATACAAAAGGCTCAATGCCGACTTAAGTACAAGAGGATTGAGACTCTAAATTCCTTTGATTTGAACCTCTCCTGTGAGTCCAGTTTTAGATTCCAATGCTTCACTTCAGGTTTTCTGTAGCCCTTGGACCTTCTTATTGACGATGAAACACAGAAATTGCATCCGAATTCAATACAAAAGGCACAATGCCGACTTAAGTACAAGAGGACAGACACTCTCACTTTCTATTATTTTAAACATCTCCAGTGAGTCCAGGC
This sequence comes from Schistocerca piceifrons, assembly GCF_021461385.2. Classification (NCBI taxonomy): domain Eukaryota; kingdom Metazoa; phylum Arthropoda; class Insecta; order Orthoptera; family Acrididae; genus Schistocerca; species Schistocerca piceifrons. Next base: position 96,556 of record NW_025728164.1, read on the forward strand.
TTAGATTCCGATTCTTCACTTAAGTTAACTGTATCCCTTGGACCTTCTTATTGACGATGAAACACTGAAATTGCATCCGAAATTAATACAAATGGCACAATGACGACTTAAGTACAAGAGGACTGACACTCTAACTTTCTATGATTTCAACCTCTCCTGTGAGTCCAGTTTTAGATTCCGATGCTTCACTTCAGGTTTACTGTATCCCTAGGACCTTCTTATTGACGATGCAACTCAGAAATAGCAAACCGAATTTAATACAAAAGGCACAATGCCGACGTAAGTACAAGAGGACTGACACTCTCACTTTCTATGATTTGAACCTCTCCTGTGAGTCCAGTTTTAGATTCCGATGCTTCACTCCAGGTTTACTGTATTCCTCTCACCTTCTTATTGACGATGAAACACAGAAATTGCTACCGAATTTAATACAAAAGGCACAATCCCGACCTAAGTACAAGAGGACTGACACTCTCACTTTCTTTGATATGAACTTCTCCTGTGATTCCAGTTTAAATTCCGATGCTTCACTTCAGGTTTACTATATACCTTGCACCTTCTTATTGACGATGAAACACAGAAATTGCATCGGAATTAAATTCAAAAGCCACAATGCCTACTTAACTACAAGAGGACTGACTCTCTAACTTTCTATGATCTGAACCGCTCCTGTGAGTCCTGTTTTACATTCCGATGCTTCACTTCAGGTTTACTGTATCTTTTGAACCGTCTTATTGAGGATGAAACATAGAAATTGCACCCGAATTTAATACAAAAGGCACAATGCCGACTTAAGTACAATAGGACTGACAATCTCACTTTCTATGATTTGAACCTCTCCTGTGTGTACAGTTTTAGATTCCGACGCTTCACTTCAGGTTTTCTTTATCCCCTGCACCTTCTTATTGACGATGAAGCACAGAAATTGCATCCGAATTTAATACAAAAGGCACAATGCCGTCTTAGGTACAAGAGGACTGACACTCTCACTTTCTATGATTTGAACCTTTCCTGTGAGTCCAGTTTTAGATTCCGATGCTTCACTTCAGGTTTACAGTATACCTTGCACCTTCTTATTGACGATGAAACACAGAAATTGCATCCGAATTGAATACCAAAGGAACATTGCCGATTTAGGTACAAGAGGACTGACACTCTCCCTTTCTATGATTTGAACCTCTCCTGTGAGTGCAGTTTTAGATTCCGATGCTTCACTTCTGGTTTACTGTATCCCTTGCACCTTCTTATTGACGATGAAACACAGAAATTGCATCCGAATTTAATACAAAAGGCACAATGCCGACTTAAGTACAAGAGGACAGACACTCTAAATTTCTGTGATTTGAACCTGTCCTGTGAGTCCAGTTTTAGTTTCCAATACTTCACTTCAGTTTTACTGTATACCTTGCACCTTCTTATTAACGATGAAACACAAACATTGCATCCGAATTTAATACAAAAGGCGCAAAGCCGTCTTAAGTACAAGAAGATTGACACTCTAACTTTCTATGATTGGAACCTCTCCTGTGAGTCCCGTTTTAGATGCCGATGTTACACTTAAGGGTTTACTGTATACCTCGCACCTTCTTAGTGACGATGAAACACAGAAATTGCATCGGAATTAAATTCAAAAGGCACAATGCCGACTTAAGTACAAGAGGACTGACACTCTAACTTTCAATGATTTGAACCTCTCCTGTGAGTCCAGGTTTGGATTCCGATGCTTCACTTCAGGTTTACTGTATACCTTGCACCTTCTTATTGACGATGAAACACAGAAATTGCATCCGAATTTAATACAAAAGGCACAATGCCGACTTAAGTACAAGAGGAATGACGCTCTCAATTTCAATGATTGAACCTTTCCTGTGAGTCGAGTTTTAGATTCCGATGCTTCACTTCAGGTTTACTGTATCCCTTGGACCTTCGTATTGACGACGAAACACAGAAATTGCATCCGAATTTAAAACAAAAGGCACAATGGCGGCTTAAGTAATAGAGGACTGACACTCTCACTCTCTATGATTTGAACCTCTCCTGTGAGTCCAGTTGTAGATTCCTATGCATCACTGCAGGTTTACTGTATCCCTTTAACCTTCTAATTGACGATGAAACACAGAAATTGCATCCGAATTTAATACAAATGCACAATGCCGACTTAAGTACAAGAGGACTGACACTCTCACTTTCTATGATTTGAACCTCTCCTGTGAGTCCAGTTTTAAATTCCGATGCTTCACTTAGGTTTACAGTATACCTTGCACCTTCTTATTGACGATGAAACACAGAAATTGCATCCAAATTTAATACCAAAGGCACATTGCCGACTTAAGTACAAGAGGACTGACACTCCCCCTTTCTATGATTTGAACCTCTCCTGTGAGTGCAGTTTTAGATTCCGATGCTTTCCTTCAGGTTTACTGTACTACTTGGACCTTCTTATTGACGATGAAACACAGAAATTACATCCGAATTTAATACAAAAGGCACAATGCAGACTTAAGTAAACGAGGACTGACACTCTCACTTTCTATGATTTTAACCTCTCCTGTGAGACCAGATTTAGATTCCGATGCTTCACTTCAGGTTTACTGTATACGTTGCACCTTCTTATTGACGATGAAACACAGAAATTGCATCCAAATTTAATACAAAAGGCACAATGCCGACTTAAGTACAAGAGGACTGACACTCTAACTTTCAATGATTTGAACCTCTCCTGTGAGACCAATTTTAGTTTCCAATGCTTCACTTCAGTTTTACTGTATACCTTGCACCTTCTTATTGACGATGAAACACAGAAATTGCATCCGAATTTAATACAAAAGGCACAAAGCCGACTTAAGTACAAGATAATTGACACTCTAACTTTCTATGATTTGAACTTCTCCTGTGAGTCCAGTTTTAGATGCCGATGTTACACTTCAGGTTTACTGTATACCTCGCACCTTCTTATTGACGATGAAACACAGAAATTGCATCGGAACTAAATTCAAAAGGCACAATGCCGACTTAAGTACAAGAGGTCTGACACTCTAACTTACTATGATTTGAAACTCTCCTGTGAGTCCAGATTTAGATTCCGATGCTTCACTTCAGGGTTAGTGAATCCCTTGGACCCTCTTATTGACGATGAAACACAGAAATTGCATCGGAATTAAATTCAAAAGGCACAATGCCGACTTAAGTACAAGATAATTGACACTCTAACTTTCTATGATTTGAACCTCTCCTGTGAGTCCAGTTTTAGATGCCGATGTTTCACTTCAGGTTTACTGTATACCTCGCACCTTCTTATTGACGACGAAACACAGAAATTGCATATGAATTTTATACAAAAGGCACAATGCCGACTTAAGTACAAGAGGACTGACACTCTAACTTTCTATGATTTGAACCTCTCCTGTTAGCCCAGTTTTAGATTCCGATGCTTCACTTCAGGTTTACTGTTTACCTTGGAACTTCTTATTGACGATGAAACACAGATATTGCATCGGAATTAAATTCAAAAGGCTCAATGCCACCTTATGTACAAGAGGACTGACACTCTAACTTTCTATGATTTGAACCTCTCCTGTGAGTCCAGTTTTAGATTCCGATGCTACACTTCAGGTTTACTGTATACCATTGATGTTCTTATTGGCGATGAAGCACAGAAAAAGCATCGTAATTAAATTCAAAAGGCACAATGCCGACTTAAGTAGAAGAGGACTGACACTCTAACTTTCTATGATTTGAACCACTCCTGTGAGTCCAGTTTTAGATTCCGATGCTTCACTTCAGGTTTACTGTATCCCTTGGACCTTGTTATTGACGATGGAGCACAGAAAATGCATCGGACTTAAATTCAAAAGGCACAATTCCGACTTACGTAGAAGAGGACTGGCACTCTAACTTTCTATGATTTGAACCTCTCCTGTGAGTCCAGTTTTAGATTTCGATGCTTCACTTCAGGTTTACTGTATCCCTTGGACCTTCTTATTGACGATGAAACACAGAAATTGCATCCGAATTTAATATAAATGGCAAAATGGCGACTTAAGTACAAAAGGACTGACACTCTCACTTTCTATGATTTGAACCTCTCCTGTGTGTCTAGTTTTAGATTCCGATGCTTCACTTCAGGTTTACTGTATCCCTTGTACCTTCTTATTGACGATGAAACACAGAAATTGCATCCGAATTTAATACAAAAGGCACAACGCCGACTTATGTGCAAGAGGACTGACTCCCTCACTATCTATAATTTGAACCTCTTGTGTGAGTCCAGTTTTACATTCCGATGCTTCACTTCAGGTTTACTGTATCCCTTGGTCATTCTTATTGACGACGAAACACAGAAATTGCATCCGAAATTAATACAAAAGGAACAGTACCGACTTAAGTACAAGCGGACTGACACTCTAACTTTCAATGATTTGAACCTCTGCTGTAAGTTCAGTTTAAGATTCCCATTCTTCACTTCAGGTTTACTGTATCCCTTGGACCTTTTTAATGACGATGAAACACAGAAATTGTATCCGAATTTAATACAAATGGAACAATGCCGACATAAGTACAAGAGGACTGACACTCTCACTTTCTATCATTTGATCCTCTCCTGTGAGTCTAGTTTTAGACTCCGATGCTTCACATCAGGATTACTGTATCCCTTGGACCTTCTTATTGACGATGATAGACAGAAATTGCATCCGAATGTAATTCTAAGGCACAATACCGACTCAAGTACAAGAGGACTGGCACTCTCACTTTCAATGATTTAAAGCTCTCCTGTGAGACCAGTTTTAGATTCCGATGCTTCACTTCAGGATTACTGTATACCTTGCACCTTCTCATTGACGATGAAACACAGAAATTGCATCAGAATTTAATACAAAAGGCACAATGCCGACTTAAGTACAAGAGGACTGACACTCTCACTTTCAATGATTTGAACCTCTCCTGTGAGACCAGTTTCAGATTCCGATGCTTCATTTCAGGATTACTGTATACCTTGCACCTTCTTATTGACGATGAAACACAGAAATTGCATCAGAATTTAATATAAAAGGCTCAATGCCGACTTAAGTACAAGAGGATTGAGACTCTAACTTCCTTTGATTTGAACCTCTCCTGTAAGTCCAGTTTTAGATTCCAATGCTTCACTTCAGGTTTTCTGTATCCCTTGGACTTTCTTATTGACGATGAAACACAGAAATTGCATCCGAATTCAATACAAAAGGCACAATGCCGACTTAAGTACAAGAGGACAGACACTCTCACTTTCTATTATTTTAAACATCTCCAGTGAGTCCAGGTTTAGATTCCGATGCTTCACTTAAGTTAACTGTATCCCTTGGACCTTCTTGTTGACGATGAAAGACTGAAATTGCATTCGAATTTAATACAAATGGCACAATGACGACTTAAGTACAAGAGGACTGACACACTAACTTTCTATGATTTCAACCTCACCTGTGAGTCCAGTTTTAGGTTCCGATGCTTCACTTCAGGTTTACTGTATCCCTAGGACCTTCTTATTGACGATGCAACTCAGAAATAGCAAACCGAATTTAATACAAAAGGCACAATGCCAACTTAAGTACAGGAGGACGGACACTCTCACTTTCTATGATTTGAACCTCTGCTGTGAGTCCAGTTTTAGATTCCGATGCTTCACTTCAGGTTTACTGTATACCTTGCCTCTTCTTATTGACGGTGAAACACAGAAATTGCTTCCGAATTTAATACAAAAGGCACAATGCCGACTTAAGTACAAGAGGACTGACACTCTCAATTTCTATGATTGAACCTCTCCTGTGAGTCCAGTTTTAGATTCCGATGCTTCACTTCAGGTTTATTGTATCTCTTGGACCTTCTTATTGACGATGAAACACAGAAATTGCATCGGAATTAAATTCAAAAGGCACAATGCCGACTTAAGTACAAGAGGTCTGACACTCTAACTTTCTATGATTTGAACCTCTCCTGTGAGTCCAGTTTTAGATTCCGATGCTTCAGTTCAGGTTTACTGTATCCCTTGGATCTTCTTATTGACGATGAAACACAGAAATTGCATCCGAATTTTATACAAAAGGCACAATGCCGACTTAAGTACAAGAGGACTGACACTCTCACTTTCTATGATTTGAACCTCTCCTGTGCGTCCAGTTTTAGATTCCGATGCTTCACTTCAGGTTTACTATATACCTTACACCTTCTTATTGACGATGAAACACAGAAATTGCATCGCAATTAAATTCAAAAGCCACAATGCCTACTTAAGTACAAGAGGACTGACACTCTAACTTTCTATGATCTGAACCGCTCCTGTGAGTCCAGTTTTAGATTCCGATGCTTCACTTCAGGTTTACAGTATACCTTGCACCTTCTTATTGACGATGAAACACAGAAATTGCATCCGAATTTAATACCAAAGGCACATTGCCGATTTAAGTACAAGAGGACTGACACTCTCCCTTTCTATGATTTGAACCTCTCCTGTGAGTGCAGTTTTAGATTCCGATGCTTCACTTCAGGTTTACTGTATCCCTTGCACCTTCTTATTGACAATGAAACACAGAAATTGCATCCGAATTTAATACAAAAGGCACAATGCCGACTTAAGTACAAGAGGACAGACACTCTAAATTTCTGTGATTTGAACCTGTCCTGTGAGTCCAGTTTTAGTTTCCAATACTTCACTTCAGTTTTACTGTATACCTTGCACCTTCTTATTGACGATGAAACACAGAAATTGCATTCGAATTTAATACAAAAGGCACAATGCCGACTTAAGTACAAGAGGACAGACGCTCTCAATTTCTATGATTGAACCTCTCCTGAGAGTCGAGTTTTAGATTCCGATGCTACACTTCAGGTTTACTGTTCCCTTGGACCTTCGTATTGATGATGAAACACAGAAATTGCATCCGAATATAAAACAAAAGGCACAATGGCGACTTAAGTAATAGAGTACTGACCCTCTCACTTTCTATGATTTGAACCTCTCCTGTGAGTCCAGTTGTAGATTCCGATGCAACACTTCAGGTTTACTGTATCACTTGAACCTTCTAATTGACGATGAAACACAGAAATTGCATCCGAATTTAATACAAATGCAGAATGCCGACTTAAGTACAAGAGGACTGACACTCTCACTTTCTATGATTTGAACCTCTCCTGTGAGTCCAGTTTTAAATTCCGATGCTTCACTTAGGTTTACAGTATACCTTGCACCTTCTTATTGACGATGAAACACAGAAATTGCATCCAAATTTAATACCAAAGGCACATTGCCGACTTAAGTACAAGAGGACTGACACTCCCCTTTCTATGATTTGAACCTCTCCTGTGAGTGCAGTTTTAGATTCCGATGCTTCACTTCAGGTTTACTGTACTCCTTGGACCATCTAATTGACGATGAAACACAGAAATAGCATCCGAATTTAATACAAAAGGCACAATGCAGACTTAAGTAAACGAGGACTGACACTCTCACTTTCTATGATTTTAACCTCTCCTGTGAGACCAGATTTAGATTCCGATGCTTCACTTCAGGTTTACTGTATACGTTGCACCTTCTTATTGACGATGAAACACAGAAATTGCATCCAAATTTAATACAAAAGCCACAATGCCGACTTAAGTACAAGAGGACTTACACTCTAACTTTCAAGGATTTGAACCTTTCCTGTGAGTCCAATTTTAGTTTCCAATGCTTCACTTCAGTTTTACTGTATACCTTGCACCTTCTTATTGACGATGAAACACAGAAATTGCATCCGAATTTAATACAAAAGGCACAAAGCCGACTAAAGTACAAGATAATTGACACTCTAACTTTCTATGATTTGAACCTCTCCTGTGAGTCCAGTTTTAGATGCCGATGTTACACTTCAGGTTTACTGTATACGTCGCACCTTCTTATTGACGATGAAAAACAGAAATTGCATCGGAACTAAATTCAAAAGGCACAATGCCGACTTAAGTACAAGAGGTCTGACACTCTAACTTACTATGATTTGAAACTCTCCTGTGAGTCCAGATTTAGATTCCGATGCTTCACTTCAGGGTTAGTGAATCCCTTGGACCCTCTTATTGACGATGAAACACAGATAATGCATCAGAATTTAATACAAAAGGCACAATGCCAACTTAAGTACAAGAGGACTGACACTCTCACTTTCTATGATTTCAACCTCTCCTGTGAGTCCAGTTATAGATTCCGTTGCTTCACTTCAGGTTTACTGTATACTTTGCACTTTCTTATTGACGATGAAACACAGAAATTGCATCCGAATTTAATACAAAAGCCACAATGCCGACTTAAGTACAAGAGGACTGACACTCTCAATTTTTATGATTCAACCTCTCCTGTGAGTCCAGTTTTAGATTCCGATGCTTCACTTCAGGTTTACTGTATCCCTTGGACCTTCTTATTGACGATGAAACACAGAAATTGCATCCGAATTTAAAACAAAAGGCACAATGGCGACTTAGGTAAAAGAGGACTGACACTCTCTCTTTCTATGATTTGAACCTCTCCTGTGAGTCCAGTTTTAGATTCCGATGCTTCACTTCAGGGTTATTGTATCCCTTGAACCTTCATATTGACGATGAAACACAGAAATTGCATCCGAATTTAATACAAAAGGCACAAAGCCGACTTATGTACAAGAGGACAGAGACTCTAACTTTCTATGATTTGAACCTACCCTGTGAGTACAGTTTTAGATTCCGACGCTTCACTTCAGGTTTACTTTATATCCTGCACCTTCTTATTGACGATGTAACACAGAAATTGCATCGGAATTAAATTCAAAATGCACAATGCCGACTTAAGTACAAGAGGTCTGATACTATAACTTTCTATGATTTGAAGCTCTCCTGTGAGTCCAGTTTTAGATTCCGATGCTTCAGTTCAGGATTTACTGTATCCCTTGGACCTTCTTATTGACGATGAAACACAGAAATTGCATCCGAATTTAAAACAAAAGGCACAATGGCGACTTAGGTAAAAGAGGACTGACACTCTCTCTTTCTTTGATTTGAACCTCTCCTGTGAGTCCAGTTTTAGATGCCGATGTTACACTTCAAGGTTACTGTATACCTCGCAACTTCTTATTGACGATGAAACACAGAGATTGCATCGGAATGAAATTCAAAAGGCACAATGCCGACTTAAGTACAAGAGGTCTGACACTCTAACTTACTATGATTTGAACCTCTGCTGTGAGTTCAGATTTAGATTCCGATGCTTCAATTCAGGGTTACTGAATCCCTTGGACCTTCTTATTGACGATGAAACACAGTTATTGCATCCGAATTTAATACAAAAGGCACAATGCCGACATAAGTACAAGAGGACTGACACTCTCACTTTCTATGATCTTAACCGCTCCTGTGAGTATTGTTTTAGATTCCGATGCTTCACTTCAGGTTTACAGTATACCTAGCACCTTCTTGTTGACGATGAAACACAGAAATTGCATCCGAATTTAATACCAAAGGCACATTGCCGACTTAAGTACAAGTGGACTGACACTCTCCCTTTCTATGATTTGAACCTCTCCTGTGAGTCCAGTTTTAGATTCCGATTCTTCACTTCGGGTTTAAGGCATACATTGGACCTTCTTATTGACGATGAAACACAGAAATGGTATCGGAGTTGAATTCAAAAGGCAGAATGCCGACTTAAGTACGAGAGTACTGAAACTCTAACTTTCTATGATTTGAACCTCTCCTGTGAGTCCAGTTTTAGATTCCGAAGCTTCACTTCAGGTTTACTGTATCCCTTGGACCTTCTTATTGACGATGAAACACAGTAATTGCATCCGAATTTAATACAAAAGGCACAATGCCGACCTAAGTACAAGAGGACTGACACTCCCACTTTCTATGATTTGAACCTCTCCTGTGAGTCCAGTTTTAGATTCCGATGCTTCACTACAGGTCTACTGTATACTTTGCACCTTCTTATCGACGATGAAACACAGAAATTGCATCGGAATTAAATTCAAATGGCACAATGCCTACTTAAGTACAAGAGGACTGACACTCTAACTTTCTATGATTTGAACCCCTAATATGAGTCCAGTTTTACATTCCGATGCTTCACTTCGGGTTTACTGCATCCTTTGGAACTTGTTATTGACGATGACCACAGAAATTGCATCCGAATTTAATTCAAAAGGCACAATGCCGACTTAAGTAAAAAAGGACTGACACTCTCACTTTCTATGATTTGAACCTCTCCTGTGATCCTAGTTTTAGATTCCGTGCTTCACTTCAGGTTTACTGTATACCTTGCACCATCTTATTGACGATCAAACACAGAAATTGCATCCGAATTTAATACAAAAGGCACAATCCCGAAATAAGTATAAGAGGACTGACACTCTCACTTTCAATGATTTCAACCTCTCCTGTGAGTCCAGTTTTATATTCCGATGCTTCACTTCACGTTTACTGTATCCCTTGGACCTTCTTATTGACGATGAAACACAGAAATTGCATCCGAATTTAATACAAAAGGCACAATGCAGACTTAATTAAACGAGGACTGACACTCTCACTTTCTATGATTTTAACCTCTCCTGTGAGACCAGATTTAGATTCCGTTGCTTCACTTCAGGTTTACTGTATACGTTGCACATTCTCATTGACGATGAAACACAGAAATTGCATCAAAATTTAATACAAAAGGCACAATGCCGACTTAAGTACAAGAGAACTGACACTCTAACTTTCTATGATTTGAACCTCTCCTGTGAGTCCAGTTTTAGATTCCGATGCTTCACTTCAGGTTTACTGTCCCCCTTGGACCTTCTTATTGACGATGAAACACAGAAATTGCATCCGAATTTAATACAAAAGGCACAATGCCGACTTAAGTACAAGAGGACCGACACTCTAACTTTCTATGATTTTAACCTCTCCTGTGAGTCCAGTCTTAGATGCCGATGTTACACTTCATATTTTCTGTATACCTCGCACCTTCCTATTGACGATGAAACACAGAAATTGCATCGGAATTAAATTCAAAAGGCACAATGCCGACTTAAGTACAAGAGGTCTGACACTCTAACTTACTCTGATTTGAACCGCTCCTGTGAGTCCAGATTTAGATTCCGATGCTTCACTTCAGGGTTTCAGAATCCCTTGGACCTTCTTATTGACGATGAAACACAGAAATTGCATCGGAATTAAATTCAAAAGGCACAATGCCGACTTAAGTACAAGAGGTCTGACACTCTAACTTACTCTGATTTGAACCGCTCCTGTGAGTCCAGATTTAGATTCCGATGCTTCACTTCAGGGTTTCAGAATCCCTTGGACCTTCTTATTGACGATGAAACACAGATATTGCATCCGAATTTAATACAAAAGGCACAATGGCGACTTAAGTACAAGAGGACTGACACTCTCACTTCCTATGATTTGAACCGCTCCTGTGAGTATAGTTTTAGATTCCGATGCTGCACTTCAGGTTTACAGTATACCTAGCACCTTCTTATTGACGATGAAACACAGAAATTGCATCCGAATTTAATACAAAAGGCACAATGACGACTTAAGTACAAGAGGACTGACACTCTCACTTTCTATGATTTGAACCTCTCCTGTGAGTCCAGTTTTAGATTGCGATGCTTCACTTCAGGTTTACTGTATACCTTGCACCTTCTTATCGACGATGAAACACAGAAATTGCATTGAATTAAATTCAAAAGGCACAATGCAGACTTAAGTACTAGAGGACTGACACTCTAACTTTCTATGATTTGAACCCCTCCTACGAGTCCAGTTTTACATTCTGATGCTTCACTTCAGGTTTACTGTATCCTTTGGAACTTGTTATTGACGATGACCACAGAAATTGCATCCGAATTTAATACTAAAAGGCACAATGCCGACTTAAGTACAAAAGGACTGACACTCTCACTTTCTATGATTTGAACCTCTCCTGTGAGCACAGTTTTAGATTCCGATGCTTCACTTCAGGTTTTCTGTATCCCTTGGACCTTCTTATTGACGATGAAACACAGAAATTGCATCGGAATTGAATTCAAAAGCCACAATGCCTACTTAAGTACAAGAGGACTGACACTCTAACTTTCTATGATTTGAACCTCTCCTGTGAGTCTTGTTTTACATTCCGATGCTTCACTTCAGGTTTACTGTATCCTTTGAACCTTCTTATTGAGGATGAAACACAGAAATTGCATCCGAATTTAATACAAAAGCACAATGCCGACTTAAGTACAAGAGGACTGACACTCTCACTTTCTATGATTTGAACCTCTCCTGTGTGTACAGTTTCAGATTCCGACGCTTCACTTCAGGTTTACTTTATACCCTGCACCTTCTTATTGACGATGAAGCACAGAAATTGCATTGGAATTAAATTCAAAAGGCACAATGCCGACTTAAGTACAAGAGGTCTGACACTCTAACTTACTACACTCCTGGAAATGGAAAAAAGAACACATTGACACCGGTGTGTCAGATCCACCATCATTGCTGCGGACACTGCGAGAGGGCTGTACAAGCAATGATCACACGCACGGCACAGCGGACACACATGGAACCGCGGTGTTGGTCGTCGAATGGCGCTAGCTGCGCAGCATTTGTGCACCGCCGCCGTCAGTGTCAGCCAGTTTGCCGTGGCATACGGAGCTCCATCGCAGTCTTTAACACTGGTAGCATGCCGCGACAGCGTGGACGTGAACCGTATGTGCAGTTGACGGACTTTGAGCGAGGGCGTATAGTGGGCATGCAGGAGGCCGGGTGGACGTACCGCCGAATTGCTCAACACGTGGGGCGTGAGGTCTCCACAGTACATCGATGTTGTCACCAGTGGTCGGCGGAAGGTGCACGTGCCCGTCGACCTGGGACCGGACCGCAGCTACGCACGGATGGAAGCCAAGACCGTAGGATCCTACGCAGTGCCATAGGGGACCGCACCGCCACTTCGCAGCAAATTAGGGACACTGTTGCTCCTGGGGTATCGGCGAGGACCATTCGCAACCGTCTCCATGAAGCTGGGCTACGGTCCCGCACACCATTAGGCCGTCTTCCGCTCACGCCCCAACATCGTGCAGCCCGCCTCCAGTGGTGTCGCGACAGGCGTGAATGGAGGGACGAATGGAGACGTGTCGTCTTCAGCGATGAGAGTCGCTTCTGCCTTGGTGCCAATGATGGTCGTATGCGTGATTGGCGCCGTGCAGGTGAGCGCCACAATCAGGACTGCATACGACCGAGGCACACAGGGCCAACACCTGGCATCATGGTGTGGGGAGCGATCTCCTACACTGGCCGTACACCACTGGTGATCGTCGACGGGACACTGAATAGTGCACGGTACATCCAAACCGTCATCGAACCCATCGTTCTACCATTCCTAGACCGGCAAGGGATCTTGCTGTTCCAACAGGACAATGCACGTCCGCATGTATCCCGTGCCACCCAACGTGCTCTAGAAGGTGTAAGTCAACTACCCTGGCCAGCAAGATCTCCGGATCTGTCCCCCATTGAGCATGTTTGGGACTGGATGAAGCGTCGTCTCACGCGGTCTGCACGTCCAGCACGAACGCTGGTCCAACTGAGGCTCCAGGTGGAAATGGCATGGCAAGCCGTTCCACAGGACTACATCCAGCATCTCTACGATCGTCACCATGGGAGAATAGCAGCCTGCATTGCTGCGAAAGGTGGATATACACTGTACTAGTGCCGACATTGTGCATGCTCTGTTGCCTGTGTCTATGTGCCTGTGGTTCTGTCAGGGTGATCATGTGATGTATCTGACCCCAGGAATGTGTTAATAAGGTTTCCCCTTCCTGGGACAATGAATTCACGGTGTTCTTATTTCAATTTCCAGGAGTGTATGATTTGAACCTCCCCTGTGAGTCCAGTTTTAGATTCCGATGCTTCACTTCAGGTTAACTGTATCCCTAGGACCTTCTTATTGACGATGAAACACAGAAATTGCATCCGAATTTAATACAAAAGGCACAATGCCGACTTAAGTACAAGAGGACTGACACTCTCACTTTCTATGATTTGAACCTCTCCTGTGAGTACAGTTTTAGATTCCGATGCTTCACTCCAGGTTTACTGTATTCCTCTCACCTTCTTATTGACGATGAAACACAGAAATTGCAACCGAATTTAATACAAAAGGCACAATGCAGACTTAATTAAACGAGGACTGACACTCTCACTTTCTATGGTTTTATTCTCTCCTGTGAGACTAGATTTAGATTCCGATGCTTCACTTCAGGTTTACAGTATACGTTGCACCTTCCTATTGACGATTGACCACAGAAATTGCATCCAAATTTAATACAAAAGGCACAATGCCGACTTAAGTACAAGAGGACTGACACTCTAACTTTCTATGATTTGAACCTCTCCTGTGAGTCCAGTTTTAGATTCCGATGCTTCACTTCAGGTTTACTGTCCCCCTTGGACCTTCTTATTGACGATGGAACACAGAAATTGCATCCGAATTTAATACAAAAGGCACAATGTCGACTTAAGTACAAGAGGACAGACACTTTAACTTTCTATGATTTGAACCTCTCCTCTGAGTCCAGTTTTCGTTTCCAGTGCTTCACTTTAGTTTTACTGTATACCTTGCGCCTTCTTATTGACGATGAAACACAGACATTGCATCCGAATTTAATACAAAAGGCACAATGCCGACTTAAGTACAAGAGGACTGACACTCTCAATTTCTATGATTGAACCTCTCCTGTGAGTCCAGTTTTAGATTCCGATGCTTCACTTCAGGTTTATTGTATCCCTTGGACCTTCTTATTGACGATGAAACACAGAAATTGCATCGGGATTAAATTCAAAAGGCACAATGCCGACTTAAGTACGAGAGGTCTGACACTCTAACTTTCTATGATTTGAACCTCTTCTGTGAGTCCAGTTTTAGATTCCGATGCTTCAGTTCAGGTTTACTGTATCCCTTGGATCTTCTTATTGACGATGAATCACAGAAATTGCATCCGAATTTTATACAAAAGGCACAATGCCGACTTAAGTACAAGAGGACTGACACTGTCACTTTCTATGATTTGAACCTCTCCTGTGAGTCCAGTTTTAGATTCCGATGCTTCACTCCAGGTTTACTGTATTCCTCTCACCTTCTTATTGACGATGAAACACAGAAATTGCAACCGAATTTAATACAAAAGGCACAATCCTGACCTAAGTACAAGAGGACTGACACTCTCACTTTCTATGATGTGAACCTCTCCAGTGAGTCCAGTTTTAGATTCCGATGCTTCACTTCAGGTTTACTGTATCCCTTGGACCTCCTTATTGACGATGTAACACAGACATTGCATCCGAATTTAATACAAAAGTCACAATGCCGACTTAAGTACAAGAGGACTGACACTCTCACTTTCTTTGATATGAACTTCTCCTGTGATTTCAGTTTTAGATTCCGATGCTTCACTTCAGGTTCACTATATACCTTGCACCTTCTTATTGACGATGAAACACAGAAATTGCATCGGAATTAAATTCAAAAGCCACAATGCCTACTTAAGTACAAGAGGACTGACACTCTAACTTTATATGATCTGAACCGCTCCTGTGAGTCCTGTTTTACATTCCGATGCTTCACTTCAGGTTTACTGTATCCTTTGAACCGTCTTATTGAGGATGAAACACAGAAATTGCATCCGAATTTAAAACAAAAGGCACAATGCCGACTTAAGTACAATAGGACTGACAATCTCACGTTCTATGATTTGAACCTCTCCTGTGTGTACAGTTTTAGATTCCGACGCTTCACTTCAGGTTTTCTTTATCCCCTGCACCTTCTTATTGACGATGAAGCACAGAAATTGCATCCGAATTTAATACAAAAGGCACAATGCCGTCTTAAGTACAAGAGGACTGACACTCTCACTTTCTATGATTTGAACCTCTCCTGTGAGTCCAGTTTTAGATTCCGATGCTTCACTTCAGGTTTACAGTATTCCTTGCACCTTCTTATTGACGATGAAACACAGAAATTGCATCCGAATTGAATACTAAAGGCACATAGCCGATTTAAGTACAAGAGGACTGACACTCTCCCTTTCTATTATTTGAACCTCTCCTGTGAGTGCAGTTTTAGATTCCGATGCTTCACTTCAGGTTTACTGTATCCCTTGCACCTTCTTATTGACGATGAAATACAGAAATTGCATCCGAATTTAATACAAAAGGCACAATGCCGACTTAAGTACAAGAGGACAGACACTCTAAATTTCTGTGATTTGAACCTGTCCTGTGAGTCCAGTTTTAGTTTCCAATACTTCACTTCAGTTTTACTCTATACCTTGCACCTTCTTATTGACGATGAAACACAGAAATTGCATCCGAATTTAATACAAAAGGCGCAAAGCCGTCTTAAGTACAAGAAGATTGACACTCTAACTTTCTATGATTTGAACCTCTCCTGTGAGTCCAGTTTTAGATGCCGATGTTACACTTCAGGTTTACTGTATACCTCGCACCTTCTTAGTGACGATGAAACACAGAAATTGCATCGGAATTAAATTCAAAAGGCACAATGCCGACTTAAGTACAAGAGGACTGACACTCTAACTTTCAATGATTTGAACCTCTCCTGTGAGTCCAGTTTTGGATTCCGATGCTTCACTTCAGGTTTACTGTATACCTTGCACCTTCTTATTGACGATGAAACACAGAAATTGCATCCGAATTTAATACAAAAGGCACAATGCCGACTTAAGTACAAGAGGACTGACACTCTCAATTTCTATGATTGAACCTGTCCTGTGAGTCGAGTTTTAGATTCCGATGCTTCACTTCAGGTTTACTGTATCCTTGGACCTTCGTATTGACGATGAAACACAGAAATTGCATCCGAATTTAATACCAAAGGCACATTGCCGACTTAAGTACAAGTGGACTGACACTCTCCCTTTCTATGATTTGAACCTCTCCTGTGAGTCCAGTTTTAGATTCCGATGCTTCACTTCAGGCTTACTGTATCCCTTGAACCTTCATATTGACGATGAAACACAGAAATTGCATCCAAATTTATTGACAAAAGACACATTACAGACTTATGTAGAAGAGGACTGACACTCTCACTTTCTATGAGTTGAACCTCTCCTGTGAGTCCAGTTTTAGATTGCGATGCTTCACTTCAGGTTTACTGTATACCTTGCACCTTCTTATCGACGATGAAACACAGAAATTGCATCGAATTAAATTCAAAAGGCACAATGCCGACTTAAGTACAAGAGGACTGACACTCTAACTTTCTATGATTTGAACCCCTCCTATGAGTCCAGTTTTACATTCCGATGCTTCACTTCAGGTTTACTGTATCCTTTGGAACTTGTTATTGACGATGACCACAGAAATTGCATCCGAATTTAATACAAAAGGCACAATGCCGACTTAAGTACAAGAGGACTGACACTCTCACTTTCTATGATTTGAACCTCTCCTGTGAGCACAGTTTTAGATTCCGATGCTTCACTTCAGGTTTACTGTATACCTTGCACCTTCTTATTGACGATCAAACACAGAAATTGCATCCGAATTTAATACAAAAGGCACAATCCCGACCTAAGTACAAGAGGACTGACACTCTCATTCTCTATGATGTGAACCTCTCCTGTGAGTCCAGTTATATATTCCGATGCTTCACTTCAGGTTTACTGTATCCCTTGGACCTTCTTATTGACGATGAAACACAGAAATTGCATCGGAATTAAATTCAAAAGCCACAATGCCTACTTAAGTACAAGAGGACTGACACTCTAACTTTCTATGATTTGAACCACTCCTGTGAGTCTTGTTTTACATTCCGATGCTTTACTTCAGGTTTACTGTATCCTTTGAACCTTGTTATTGAGGATGAAACACAGAAATTGCATCCGAATTTAATACAAAAGGCACAATGCCGACTTTAGTACAAGAGGGCTGACACTCTCACTTTCTATGATTTGAACCTCTCCTGTGTGTACAGTTTTAGATTCCGACGCTTCACTTCAGGTTTACTTTATACCCTGCACCTTCTTATTGACGATGAAGCACAGAAATTGCATTGGAATTAAATTCAAAAGGCACAATGCCGACTTAAGTACAAGAGGTCTGTCACTCTAACTTACTACACTCCTGGAAATGGAAAAAAGAACACATTGACACCGGTGTGTCAGATCCACCATCATTGCTCCGGACACTGTGAGAGGGCTGTACAAGCAATGATCACACGCACGGCACAGCGGACACACATGGAACTGCGGTGTTGGTCGTCGAATGGCGCTAGCTGCGCAGCATTTGTGCACCGCCGCCGTCAGTGTCAGCCAGTTTGCCGTGGCATACGGAGCTCCATCGCAGTCTTTAACACTGGTAGCATGCCGCGACAGAGTGGACGTGAACCGTATGTGCAGTTGACGGACTTTGAGCGAGGGCGTATAGTGGGCATGCGGGAGGCCGGGTGGACGTACCGCCGAATTGCTCAACACGTGGGGCGTGAGGTCTCCACAGTACATCGATGTTGTCACCAGTGATCGGCGGAAGGTGCACGTGCCCGTCGACCTGGGACCGGACCGCAGCGACGCACGGATGCACGCCAAGACCGTAGGATCCTACGCAGTGCCGTAGGGGACCGCACCGCCACTTCGCAGCAAATTAGGGACACTGTTGCTCCTGGGGTATCGGCGAGGACCATTTGCAACCGTCTCCATGAAGCTGGGCTACGGTCCCGCACACCATTAGGCCGTCTTCCGCTCACGCCCCAACATCGTGCAGCCCGCCTCCAGTGGTGTCGCGACAGGCGTGAATGGAGGGACGAATGGAGACGTGTCGTCTTCAGCGATGAGAGTCGCTTCTGCCTTGGTGCCAATGATGGTCGTATGCGTGTTTGGCGCCGTGCAGGTGAGCGCCACAATCAGGACTGCATACGACCGAGGCACACAGGGCCAACACCCGGCATCATGGTGTGGGGAGCGATCTCCTACACTGGCCGTACACCACTGGTGATCGTCGACGGGACACTGAATAGTGCACGGTACATCCAAACCGTCATCGAACCCATCGTTCTACCATTCCTAGACCGGCAAGGGATCTTGCTGTTCCAACAGGACAATGCACGTCCGCATGTATCCCGTGCCACCCAACGTGCTCTAGAAGGTGTAAGTCAACTACTCTGGCCAGCAAGATCTCCGGATCTGTCCCCATTGAGCATGTTTGGGACCGGATGAAGCGTCGTCTCACGCGGTCTGCACGTCAAGCACGGATGCTGGTCCAACTGAGGCTCCAGGTGGAAATGGCATGGCAAGCCGTTCCACAGGACTACATCCAGCATCTCTACGATTGTCTCCATGGGAGAATAGCAGCCTGCATTGCAGCGAAAGGTGGATATACACTGTACTAGTGCCGACATTGTGCATGCTCTGTTGCCTGTGTCTATGTGCCTGTGGTTCTGTCAGGGTGATCATGTGATGTATCTGACCCCAGGAATGTGTTAATAAGGTTTACCCTTCCTGGGACAATGAATTCACGGTGTTCTTATTTCAATTTCCAGGAGTGTATGATTTGAACCTCCCCTGTGAGTCCAGTTTTAGATTCCGATGCTTCACTTCAGGTTAACTGTATCCCTAGGACCTTCTTATTGACGATGAAACACAGAAATTGCATCCGAATTTAATACAAAAGGCACAATGCCGTCTTAAGTACAAGCGGACTAACACTCTCAATTTCTATGATTTGAACCTCTCCTGTGAGTCCAGTTTTAGATTCCGATGCTTCACTTCAGGTTTACAGTATACCTTGCACCTTCTTATTGACGATGAAACACAGAAATAGCATCCGAATTTAATACCAAAGGCACATTGCCGACTTAAGTACAAGAGGACTGACACTCTCCCTTTCTATGATTTGAACCTCTCCTGTGAGTGCAGTTTTAGATTCCGATGCTTCACTTCAGGTTTACTGTATCCCTTGGACCTTCTTATTAACGATGAAACAAAGAAATTGCATCGAATTTAATACAAAAGGCACAATGCAGACTTAATTAAACGAGGACTGACACTCTCACTTTCTATGATTTTAACCTCTCCTGTGAGACTAGATTTAGATTCCGATGCTTCACTTCAGGTTTACTGTATACGTTGCACCTTCTTATTGACGATTGACCACAGAAATTGCATCCAAATTTAATACAAAAGGCACAATGCCGACTTAAGTACAAGAGGACTGACACTCTAACTTTCTATGATTTGAACCTCTCCTGTGAGTCCAGTTTTAGATTCCGATGCTTCACTTCAGGTTTACTGTCCCCCGTGGACCTTCTTATAGACGATGGAACACAGAAATTGCATCCGAATTTAATACAAAATGCACAATGCCGACTTAAGTACAAGAGGACAGACACTCTAACAATCTATGATTTGAACCTCTCCTCTGAGTCCAGTTTTCGTTTCCAATGCTTCACTTTAGTTTTACTGTATACCTTGCGCCTTCTTATTGACGATGAAACACAGACATTGCATCCGAATTTAATACAAAAGGCACAATGCCGACTTAAGTACAAGAGGACTGACACTCTCAATTTCTATGATTGAACCTCTCCTGTGAGTCCAGTTTTAGATTCCGATGCTTCACTTCAGGTTTATTGTATCCCTTGGACCTTCTTATTGACGATGAAACACAGAAATTGCATCGGAATTAAATTCAAAAGGCACAATGCCGACTTAAGTACAAGAGGTCTGACACTCTAACTTTCTATAATTTGAACCTCTCCTGTGAGTCCAGTTTCAGATTCCGACGCTTCCCTTCAGGTTTTCTTTATCCCCTGCACCTTCTAATTGACGATGAAGCACAGAAATTGCATCCGAATTTAATACAAAAGGCACAATGCCGACTTAAGTACAAGAGGACTGACACTCTCACTTTCTATGATTTGAACCTCTCCTGTGAGTCCAGTTTTAGATTCCGATGCTTCACTTCAGGTTTACAGTATACCTTGCACCTTCTTATTGACGATGAAACACAGAAATTGCTCCCGAATTGAATACCAAAGGCACATTGCGAATTTAAGTACAAGAGGACTGACACTCTCCCTTTCTATGATTTGAACCTCTCCTGTGAGTGCAGTTTTAGATTCCGATGCTTCACTTCAGGTTTACTGTATCCCTTGCACCTACTTATTGACGATGAAACACAGAAATTGCATCCGAATTTAATACAAAAGGCACAATGCCGACTTAAGAACAAGAGGACAGACACTCTAAATTTCTGTGATTTGAACCTGTCCTGTGAGTCCAGTTTTATTTTCCAATACTTCACTTCAGTTTTACTGTATACCTTGCACCTTCTTATTGACGATGAAACACAGAAATTGCATCCGAATTTAATACAAAAGGCGCAAAGCCGTCTTGAGTACAAGAAGATTGACACTCTAACTTTCTATGATTTGAAGCACTCCTGTGAGTCTTGTTTTACATTCCGATGCTTTACTTCAGGTTTACTGTATCCTTTGAACCTTGTTATTGAGGATGAAACACAGAAATTGCATCCGAATTTAATACAAAAGGCACAATGCCGACTTTAGTACAAGAGGGCTGACACTCTCACTTTCTATGATTTGAACCTCTCCTGTGTGTACAGTTTTAGATTCCGACGCTTCACTTCAGGTTTACTTTATACCCTGCACCTTCTTATTGACGATGAAGCACAGAAATTGCATTGGAATTAAATTCAAAAGGCACAATGCCGACTTAAGTACAAGAGGTCTGTCACTCTAACTTACTACACTCCTGGAAATGGAAAAAAGAACACATTGACACCGGTGTGTCAGATCCACCATCATTGCTCCGGACACTGTGAGAGGGCTGTACAAGCAATGATCACACGCACAGCACAGCGGACACACATGGAACTGCGGTGTTGGTCGTCGAATGGCGCTAGCTGCGCAGCATTTGTGCACCGCCGCCGTCAGTGTCAGCCAGTTTGCCGTGGCATACGGAGCTCCATCGCAGTCTTTAACACTGGTAGCATGCCGCGACAGAGTGGACGTGAACCGTATGTGCAGTTGACGGACTTTGAGCGAGGGCGTATAGTGGGCATGCGGGAGGCCGGGTGGACGTACCGCCGAATTGCTCAACACGTGGGGCGTGAGGTCTCCACAGTACATCGATGTTGTCACCAGTGATCGGCGGAAGGTGCACGTGCCCGTCGACCTGGGACCGGACCGCAGCGACGCACGGATGCACGCCAAGACCGTAGGATCCTACGCAGTGCCGTAGGGGACCGCACCGCCACTTCGCAGCAAATTAGGGACACTGTTGCTCCTGGGGTATCGGCGAGGACCATTTGCAACCGTCTCCATGAAGCTGGGCTACGGTCCCGCACACCATTAGGCCGTCTTCCGCTCACGCCCCAACATCGTGCAGCCCGCCTCCAGTGGTGTCGCGACAGGCGTGAATGGAGGGACGAATGGAGACGTGTCGTCTTCAGCGATGAGAGTCGCTTCTGCCTTGGTGCCAATGATGGTCGTATGCGTGTTTGGCGCCGTGCAGGTGAGCGCCACAATCAGGACTGCATACGACCGAGGCACACAGGGCCAACACCCGGCATCATGGTGTGGGGAGCGATCTCCTACACTGGCCGTACACCACTGGTGATCGTCGACGGGACACTGAATAGTGCACGGTACATCCAAACCGTCATCGAACCCATCGTTCTACCATTCCTAGACCGGCAAGGGATCTTGCTGTTCCAACAGGACAATGCACGTCCGCATGTATCCCGTGCCACCCAACGTGCTCTAGAAGGTGTAAGTCAACTACTCTGGCCAGCAAGATCTCCGGATCTGTCCCCATTGAGCATGTTTGGGACCGGATGAAGCGTCGTCTCACGCGGTCTGCACGTCAAGCACGGATGCTGGTCCAACTGAGGCTCCAGGTGGAAATGGCATGGCAAGCCGTTCCACAGGACTACATCCAGCATCTCTACGATTGTCTCCATGGGAGAATAGCAGCCTGCATTGCAGCGAAAGGTGGATATACACTGTACTAGTGCCGACATTGTGCATGCTCTGTTGCCTGTGTCTATGTGCCTGTGGTTCTGTCAGGGTGATCATGTGATGTATCTGACCCCAGGAATGTGTTAATAAGGTTTACCCTTCCTGGGACAATGAATTCACGGTGTTCTTATTTCAATTTCCAGGAGTGTATGATTTGAACCTCCCCTGTGAGTCCAGTTTTAGATTCCGATGCTTCACTTCAGGTTAACTGTATCCCTAGGACCTTCTTATTGACGATGAAACACAGAAATTGCATCCGAATTTAATACAAAAGGCACAATGCCGTCTTAAGTACAAGCGGACTAACACTCTCAATTTCTATGATTTGAACCTCTCCTGTGAGTCCAGTTTTAGATTCCGATGCTTCACTTCAGGTTTACAGTATACCTTGCACCTTCTTATTGACGATGAACACAGAAATAGCATCCGAATTTAATACCAAAGGCACATTGCCGACTTAAGTACAAGAGGACTGACACTCTCCCTTTCTATGATTTGAACCTCTCCTGTGAGTGCAGTTTTAGATTCCGATGCTTCACTTCAGGTTTACTGTATCCCTTGGACCTTCTTATTAACGATGAAACAAAGAAATTGCATCCGAATTTAATACAAAAGGCACAATGCAGACTTAATTAAACGAGGACTGACACTCTCACTTTCTATGATTTTAACCTCTCCTGTGAGACTAGATTTAGATTCCGATGCTTCACTTCAGGTTTACTGTATACGTTGCACCTTCTTATTGACGATTGACCACAGAAATTGCATCCAAATTTAATACAAAAGGCACAATGCCGACTTAAGTACAAGAGGACTGACACTCTAACTTTCTATGATTTGAACCTCTCCTGTGAGTCCAGTTTTAGATTCCGATGCTTCACTTCAGGTTTACTGTCCCCCGTGGACCTTCTTATAGACGATGGAACACAGAAATTGCATCCGAATTTAATACAAAATGCACAATGCCGACTTAAGTACAAGAGGACAGACACTCTAACAATCTATGATTTGAACCTCTCCTCTGAGTCCAGTTTTCGTTTCCAATGCTTCACTTTAGTTTTACTGTATACCTTGCGCCTTCTTATTGACGATGAAACACAGACATTGCATCCGAATTTAATACAAAAGGCACAATGCCGACTTAAGTACAAGAGGACTGACACTCTCAATTTCTATGATTGAACCTCTCCTGTGAGTCCAGTTTTAGATTCCGATGCTTCACTTCAGGTTTATTGTATCCCTTGGACCTTCTTATTGACGATGAAACACAGAAATTGCATCGGAATTAAATTCAAAAGGCACAATGCCGACTTAAGTACAAGAGGTCTGACACTCTAACTTTCTATAATTTGAACCTCTCCTGTGAGTCCAGTTTCAGATTCCGACGCTTCCCTTCAGGTTTTCTTTATCCCCTGCACCTTCTAATTGACGATGAAGCACAGAAATTGCATCCGAATTTAATACAAAAGGCACAATGCCGTCTTAAGTACAAGAGGACTGACACTCTCACTTTCTATGATTTGAACCTCTCCTGTGAGTCCAGTTTTAGATTCCGATGCTTCACTTCAGGTTTACAGTATACCTTGCACCTTCTTATTGACGATGAAACACAGAAATTGCTTCCGAATTGAATACCAAAGGCACATTGCGAATTTAAGTACAAGAGGACTGACACTCTCCCTTTCTATGATTTGAACCTCTCCTGTGAGTGCAGTTTTAGATTCCGATGCTTCACTTCAGGTTTACTGTATCCCTTGCACCTACTTATTGACGATGAAACACAGAAATTGCATCCGAATTTAATACAAAAGGCACAATGCCGACTTAAGAACAAGAGGACAGACACTCTAAATTTCTGTGATTTGAACCTGTCCTGTGAGTCCAGTTTTATTTTCCAATACTTCACTTCAGTTTTACTGTATACCTTGCACCTTCTTATTGACGATGAAACACAGAAATTGCATCCGAATTTAATACAAAAGGCGCAAAGCCGTCTTGAGTACAAGAAGATTGACACTCTAACTTTCTATGATTTGAACCTCTCCTGTGAGTCCAGTTTTAGATGCCGATGTTATACATCAGGTTTACTGTATACCTCTCACCTTCTTAGTGACGATGAAACACAGAAATTGCATCGGAATTAAATTCAAAAGGCACAATGCCGACTTAAGTACAAGAGGACTGACACTCTAACTTCCAATGATTTGAACCTCTCCTGTGAGTCCAGTTTTGGATTCCGATGCTTCACTTCAGGTTTACTGTATACCTTGCACCTTCTTATTGACGATGAAACACAGAAATTGCATCCGAATTTAATACAAAAGGCACAATGCCGACTTAAGTACAAGAGGACTGACACTCTCAATTTCTATGATTGAACCTCTCCTGTGAGTCGAGTTTTAGATTCCGATGCTTCACTTCAGGTTTACTGTATCCCTTGGACCTTCGTATTGACGATGAAACACAGAAATTGCATCCGAATTTAAAACCAAAGGCACAATGGCGTCTTAAGTAATAGAGGACTGACACTCTCACTTTCTATGATTTGAACCTCTCCTGTGAGTCCAGTTGTAGATTCCGATGCATCATTTCAGGTTTACTGTATCCCTTGAACCTTCTAATTGACGATGAAACACAGAAATTGCATCCAAATTTAATACAAAAGGCACAATGCCAACTTAAGTACAAGAGGACTGACACTCTAACTTTCAATGATTTCAACCTCTCCTGTGAGTCCAATTTTAGTTTCCAGTGCTTCACTTCAGTTTTACTGTATACCTTGCACCTTCTTATTGACGATGAAACACAGAAATTGCATCCGAATTTAATACAAAAGGCACAAAGCCGACTTAAGTACAAGAAGATTGACACTCTAACTTTCTATGATTTGAACCTCTCCTGTGAGTCCAGTTTTAGATGCCGATGTTACACTTCAGGTTTACTGTATACCTCGCACCTTCTTATTGACGATGAAACACAGAAATTGCATCGGAACTAAATTCAAAAGGCACAATGCCGACTTAAGTACAAGAGGTCTGACACTCTAACTTACTATGATTTGAAACTCTAATGTGAGTCCAGATTTAGATTCCGATGCTTCACTTCAGGGTTACTGAAACCCTTGGACCCTCTTATTGACGATGAAACACAGATATTGCGTCAGAATTTAATACAAAAGGCACAATGCCAACTTAAGTACAAGAGGACTGACACTCTCACTTTCTATGATTTCAACCTCTCCTGTGAGTCCAGTTATAGATTCCGTTGCTTTACTTCAGGTTAACTGTATACCTTGCACCTTCTTATTGACGATGAAACACAGAAATTGCATCCGAATTTAATACAAAAGCCACAATGCCGACTTAAGTACAAGAGGACTGACACTCTCAAATTTTATGATTCAACCCCTCCTGTGAGTCCAGTTTTAGATTCCGATGCTTCACTTCAGGTTTACTGTATCCCTTGGACTTCTTATTGACGATGAAACACAGAAATTGCATCAGAATTTAAAACAAAAGGCACAATGGCGACTTAGGTAAAAGAGGACTGACCCTCTCTCTTTATATGATTTGAACATCTCCTGTGAGTCCAGTTTTAGATTCCGATGCTTCACTTCAGGGTTATTGTATCCCTTGAACCTTCATATTGACGATGAAACACAGAAATTGCATCCGAATTTAATACAAAAGGCACAAAGCCGACTTATGTACAAGAGGACTGAGACTCTAACTTTCTATGATTTGAGCCTACCCTGTGAGTACAGTTTTAGATTCCGACGCTTCACTTCAGGTTTACTTTATATCCTGCACCTTCTTATTGACGATGAAACACAGAAGTTGCATCGGAATTAAATTCAAAAGGCACAATGCCGACTTAAGTACAAGAGGTCTGATACTATAACTTTCTATGATTTGAAGTTCTCCTGTGAGTCCAGTTTTAGATTCCGATGCTTCGGTTCAGGATTTACTGTATCCCTTGGACCTTCTTATTGACGATGAAACACAGAAATTGCATCCGAATTTAAAACAAAAGGCACAAAGGCGACTTAGGTAAAAGAGGACTGACACTCTCTCTTTCTATGATTTGAACCTCTCCTGTGAGTCCAGTTTTAGATTCCGATGCTTCACTTCAGGATTATTGTATCCCTTGAACCTTCATATTGACGATGAAACACAGAAATTGCATCCGAATTTAATACAAAAGGCACAAAGCCGACTTATGTACAAGAGGACTGAGACTCTAACTTTCTATGATTTGAACCTACCCTGTGAGTACAGTTTTAGATTCCGACGCTTCACTTCAGGTTTACTTTATACCCTTGCACCTTCTTACTGACGATGAAACACAGAAATTGCATCGGAATTAAATTCAAAAGGCACAATGCCGACTTAAGTACAAGAGGTCTGATACTATAACTTTCTATGATTTGAACCTCTCCTGTGAGTCCAGTTTTAGATTCCGATGCTTCAGTTCAGGTTTATTGTATCCCTTGGATCTTCTCATTGACGATGAAACACAGAAATTGCATCCGAATTTAATACAAAAGGCACAATGCCGACTTAAGTACAAGAGGACTGACACTCTCACTTTCTATGATTTGAAAATCTCCTGAGAGTCCAGTTTTAGATTCCGATGCTTCACTCCAGGTTTACTGTATACCGTGCACCTTCCTATTGATGATGAAACACAGAATTTGCAACCGAATTTAATAAAAAAGGCACAATCCCGACCTAAGCACAAGGGGACTGACACTCTCACTTTCTCTGATGTGAACCTCTCCTGTGAGTCCTGTTTTAGATTCCGATGCTTCACTTATGGTTTACTGTATCCCTTGGACCTTCTTATTGACGATGAAACACAGAAATTGCATCCGAATTTAATACAAAAGTCACAATACCGACTTAAGTACAAGAGGACTGACACTCTCACTTTCTTTGATTTGAACCTATCCTGTGAGTACAGTTTTAGATTCCGATGCTTCACTTCAGGTTTACTATATACCTTGCACCTTCTTATTGGCGATGAAACACAGAAATTGCATCGGAATTAAATTCAAAAGGCACAATGCCGACTTAAGTACAAGAGGTCTGAGACTATAACTTTCTATGATTTGAACCTCTCCTGTGAGTCCAGTTTTAGATTCCGATGCTTCAGTTCAGGTTTATTGTATCCCTTGGATCTTCTTATTGACGATGAAACACAGAAATTGCATCCGAATTTAATACAAAAGGCGCAAAGCCGTCTTGAGTACAAGAAGATTGACACTCTAACTTTCTATGATTTGAACCTCTCCTGTGAGTCCAGTTTTAGATGCCGATGTTATACATCAGGTTTACTGTATACCTCTCACCTTCTTAGTGACGATGAAACACAGAAATTGCATCGGAATTAAATTCAAAAGGCACAATGCCGACTTAAGTACAAGAGGACTGACACTCTAACTTCCAATGATTTGAACCTCTCCTGTGAGTCCAGTTTTGGATTCCGATGCTTCACTTCAGGTTTACTGTATACCTTGCACCTTCTTATTGACGATGAAACACAGAAATTGCATCCGAATTTAATACAAAAGGCACAATGCCGACTTAAGTACAAGAGGACTGACACTCTCAATTTCTATGATTGAACCTCTCCTGTGAGTCGAGTTTTAGATTCCGATGCTTCACTTCAGGTTTACTGTATCCCTTGGACCTTCGTATTGACGATGAAACACAGAAATTGCATCCGAATTTAAAACCAAAGGCACAATGGCGTCTTAAGTAATAGAGGACTGACACTCTCACTTTCTATGATTTGAACCTCTCCTGTGAGTCCAGTTGTAGATTCCGATGCATCATCTCAGGTTTACTGTATCCCTTGAACCTTCTAATTGACGATGAAACACAGAAATTGCATCCAAATTTAATACAAAAGGCACAATGCCAACTTAAGTACAAGAGGACTGACACTCTAACTTTCAATGATTTCAACCTCTCCTGTGAGTCCAATTTTAGTTTCCAGTGCTTCACTTCAGTTTTACTGTATACCTTGCACCTTCTTATTGACGATGAAACACAGAAATTGCATCCGAATTTAATTCAAAAGGCACAAAGCCGACTTAAGTACAAGAAGATTGACACTCTAACTTTCTATGATTTGAACCTCTCCTGTGAGTCCAGTTTTAGATGCCGATGTTACACTTCAGGTTTACTGTATACCTCGCACCTTCTTATTGACGATGAAACACAGAAATTGCATCGGAACTAAATTCAAAAGGCACAATGCCGACTTAAGTACAAGAGGTCTGACACTCTAACTTACTATGATTTGAAACTCTAATGTGAGTCCAGATTTAGATTCCGATGCTTCACTTCAGGGTTACTGAAACCCTTGGACCCTCTTATTGACGATGAAACACAGATATTGCGTCAGAATTTAATACAAAAGGCACAATGCCAACTTAAGTACAAGAGGACTGACACTCTCACTTTCTATGATTTCAACCTCTCCTGTGAGTCCAGTTATAGATTCCGTTGCTTTACTTCAGGTTAACTGTATACCTTGCACCTTCTTATTGACGATGAAACACAGAAATTGCATCCGAATTTAATACAAAAGCCACAATGCCGACTTAAGTACAAGAGGACTGACACTCTCAAATTTTATGATTCAACCCCTCCTGTGAGTCCAGTTTTAGATTCCGATGCTTCACTTCAGGTTTACTGTATCCCTTGGACCTTCTTATTGACGATGAAACACAGAAATTGCATCCGAATTTAAAACAAAAGGCACAATGGCGACTTAGGTAAAAGAGGACTGACCCTCTCTCTTTATATGATTTGAACCTCTCCTGTGAGTCCAGTTTTAGATTCCGATGCTTCACTTCAGGGTTATTGTATCCCTTGAACCTTCATATTGACGATGAAACACAGAAATTGCATCCGAATTTAATACAAAAGGCACAAAGCCGACTTATGTACAAGAGGACTGAGACTCTAACTTTCTATGATTTGAGCCTACCCTGTGAGTACAGTTTTAGATTCCGACGCTTCACTTCAGGTTTACTTTATATCCTGCACCTTCTTATTGACGATGAAACACAGAAGTTGCATCGGAATTAAATTCAAAAGGCACAATGCCGACTTAAGTACAAGAGGTCTGATACTATAACTTTCTATGATTTGAAGTTCTCCTGTGAGTCCAGTTTTAGATTCCGATGCTTCGGTTCAGGATTTACTGTATCCCTTGGACCTTCTTATTGACGATGAAACACAGAAATTGCATCCGAATTTAAAACAAAAGGCACAAAGGCGACTTAGGTAAAAGAGGACTGACACTCTCTCTTTCTATGATTTGAACCTCTCCTGTGAGTCCAGTTTTAGATTCCGATGCTTCACTTCAGGATTATTGTATCCCTTGAACCTTCATATTGACGATGAAACACAGAAATTGCATCCGAATTTAATACAAAAGGCACAAAGCCGACTTATGTACAAGAGGACTGAGACTCTAACTTTCTATGATTTGAACCTACCCTGTGAGTACAGTTTTAGATTCCGACGCTTCACTTCAGGTTTACTTTATACCCTTGCACCTTCTTACTGACGATGAAACACAGAAATTGCATCGGAATTAAATTCAAAAGGCACAATGCCGACTTAAGTACAAGAGGTCTGATACTATAACTTTCTATGATTTGAATCTCTCCTGTGAGTCCAGTTTTAGATTCCGATGCTTCAGTTCAGGTTTATTGTATCCCTTGGATCTTCTCATTGACGATGAAACACAGAAATTGCATCCGAATTTAATACAAAAGGCACAATGCCGACTTAAGTACAAGAGGACTGACACTCTCACTTTCTATGATTTGAAAATCTCCTGAGAGTCCAGTTTTAGATTCCGATGCTTCACTCCAGGTTTACTGTATACCGTGCACCTTCCTATTGATGATGAAACACAGAATTTGCAACCGAATTTAATAAAAAAGGCACAATCCCGACCTAAGCACAAGAGGACTGACACTCTCACTTTCTATGATGTGAACCTCTCCTGTGAGTCCAGTTTTAGATTCCGATGCTTCACTTATGGTTTACTGTATCCCTTGGACCTTCTTATTGACGATGAAACACAGAAATTGCATCCGAATTTAATACAAAAGTCACAATACCGACTTAAGTACAAGAGGACTGACACTCTCACTTTCTTTGATTTGAACCTATCCTGTGAGTACAGTTTTAGATTCCGATGCTTCACTTCAGGTTTACTATATACCTTGCACCTTCTTATTGGCGATGAAACACAGAAATTGCATCGGAATTAAATTCAAAAGGCACAATGCCGACTTAAGTACAAGAGGTCTGAGACTATAACTTTCTATGATTTGAACCTCTCCTGTGAGTCCAGTTTTAGATTCCGATGCTTCAGTTCAGGTTTATTGTATCCCTTGGATCTTCTTATTGACGATGAAACACAGAAATTGCATCCGAATTTAATACAAAAGTCACAATGCCGACTTAAGTACAAGAGGACTGACACTCTCACTTTCTTTGATTTGAACCTATCCTGTGAGTACAGTTTTAGATTCCGATGCTTCACTTCAGGTTTACTATATACCTTGCACCTTCTTATTGACGATGAAAAACCGAAATTGCAACCGAATTTAATACAAAAGCACAATCCCGACCTAAGTACAAGAGGACTGACACTCTCACTTTCTATGATGTGAACCTCTCCTATGATTCCAGTTTTAGATTCCGATGCTTCACTTCAGGTTTACTTTATATCTTGCACCTTCTTATTGACGATGAAATACAGAAATTGCATCGGAATTTAATTCAAAAGCCACAATGCCTACTTAAGTACAAGAGGACTGACACTCTAACTTTCTATGATTTGAACCTCTCGTGTGAGTCTTGTTTTACATTCCGATGCTTCACTTCAGGTTTAATTTATCCTTTGAACCTTCTTATTGAGGATGAAACACAGAAATTGCATCCGAATTTAATACAAATTGCACAATGCCGACTTAAGTACAAGAGGACTGACACTCTAACTTTCTATGATTTGAACCTCTCCAGTGAGTCCAATTTTAGTTTCCAATGCTTCACTTCAGTTTTACTGTATACCTTGCACCTTCTTATTGACGATGAAACACAGAAATTGCATCCGAATATAATACAAAAGGCACAATGCCGACTTAAGTACAAGAGGATTGACACTCTAACTCTCTATGATTTGAACCTCTCCTGTGGGTCTTCTTTTACATTCTGATGCTTCACTTCAGGTTTACCGTATCCTTTGAACCTTCTTATTGAGGATGAAACACAGAAATTGCATCCGAATGTAATACAAAAGGCACAATGCCGACTTAAGTACAAGAGGACTGACACTCTCACTTTCTATGATTTGAACCTCTCCTGTGTGTACAGGTTTAGATTCCGACGCTTCACTTCAGGTTTACTTTATACCCTGCACCTTCTTATTGACGATGAAGCACAGAAATTGCATTGGAATTAAATACAAAAGGCACAATGCCGACTTAAGTACAAGAGGTCTGACACTCTAACTTACTATGATTTGAACCTCCCCTGTGAGTCCAGTTTTAGATTCCGATGCTTCACTTCATGTTAACTGTATCCCTAGGACCTTCTTATTGACGATGAAATACAGAGATTACATCCGATTTTAATACAAAAGGCACAATGCCGACATAAGTACAAGAGGACTGACACTCTCACTTTCTATGATCTGAACCTCTTCTGTGAGTCTAGTTTTAGATTCCGATGCTTCACATCAGGTTTACAGTATAACTTGCACCTTCTTATTGACGATGAAACACAGAAATTGCATCCGAATTTAATACCAAAGGCACATTGCCGACTTAAGCACAAGAGGACTGACACTCTCCCTTTCTATGATTTGAACCTCTCCTGTGAGTCCAGTTTTAGATGCCGATGTTACACTTCAGGGTTATTGTATACCTCGCACCTTCTTATTGACGATGAAACACAGAGATTGCATCGGAATGAAATTCAAAAGTCACAATGCCGACTTAAGTACAAGAGGTCTGACACTCTAACTTACTATGATTTGAACCCCTCCTGTGAGTCCAGATTTAGATTCCGATGCTTCACTTCAGGGTTACTGAATCCCTTGGACTTTCTTATTGACGATGAAACACAGTTATTGCATCCGAATTTAATACAAAAGGCACAATGCCGACATAAGTACAAGAGGACTGACACTCTCACTTTCTATGATCTGAACCGCTCCTGTGAGTATAGTTTTAGATTCCGATGCTTCACTTCAGGTTTACAGTATACCTAGCACCTTATTGACGATGAAACACAGAAATTGCATCCGAGTTTAATACCAAAGGCACATTGCCGACTTAAGTACAAGTGGACTGACACTCTCCCTTTCTATGACTTGAACCTCTCCTGTGAGTCCAGTTTTAGATTACGATTCTTCACTTCAGGTTTAAGGCATACATTGGACCTTCTTATTGACGATTAAACACAGAAATGGTATCGGAGTTGAATTCAAAAGGCAGAATGCCGACTTAAGTACGAGAGGACTGACACTCTAACTTTCTATGATTTGAACTTCTACTGTGAGTCCAGTTTTAGATTCCGAAGCTTCACTTCAGGTTTACTGTATCCCTTGGACCTTCTTATTGACGATGAAACACAGTAATTGCATCCGAATTTAATACAAAAGGCACAATGCCGACTTAAGTACAAGAGGAGTGACACTCCCACTTTCTATGATTTGAACCTCTCCTGTGAGTCCAGTTTTAGATTCCGATGCTTCACTTCAGGTTTACTGTACACTTTGCACCTTCTTATCGACGATGAAACACAGAAATTGCATCGGAATTAAATTCAAATGGCACAATGCCCACTTAAGTACAAGAGGACTGACACTCTAACTTTCTATGATTTGAACCCCTCCTATGAGTCCAGTTTTACATTCCGATTCTTCACTTCGGGTTTACTGCATCCTTTGGAACTTGTTATTGACGATGACCACAGAAATTGCATCCGAATTTAATTCAAAAGGCACAATGCCGACTTAAGTACAAAAGGACTGACACTCTCACTTTCTATGAATTGAACCTCTCCTGTGATCCTAGTTTTAGATTCCGTGTTTCACTTCAGGTTTACTGTATACCTTGCACCATCTTATTGACGATCAAACACAGAAATTGCATCCGAATTTAGTACTAAAGTCACAATGCCGACTTAAGTACAAGAGGACTGACACTCTCACTTTCCATGATTTGAACCTCTCCTGTGATTCCAGTTTTAGATTCCGATGCTTCACTTAAGGTTTACTGTATCCCTTGGACCTTCTTATTGACGATGAAACACAGAAATTGCATCCGAATTTAATACTAAAGTCACAATGCCGACTTAAGTACAAGAGGACTGACACTCTCACTTTCCATGATTTGAACCTCTCCTGTGATTCCAGTTTTAGATTCCGATGCTTCACTTAAGGTTTACTGTATCCCTTGGACCTTCTTATTGACGATGAAACACAGAAATAGCATCCGAATTTAATACAATAGTCACAATGCCGACTTAAGTACAAGAGGACTGACACTCTCACTTTCTTTGATTTGAACCTATCCTGTGAGTACAGTGTTAGATTCCGATGCTTCACTTCAGGTTTACTATATACCTTGCACCTTCTTCTTGACGATGAAAAACCGAAATTGAACCGAATTTAATACAAAAGCACAATCCCGACCTAAGTACAAGAGGACTGACACTCTCACTTTCTATGATGTGAACCTCTCCTGTGATTCCAGTTTTAGATTCCGATGCTTCACTTCAGGTTTACTTTATATCTTGCACCTTCTTATTGACGATGAAATACAGAAATTGCATCGGAATTTAATTCAAAAGCCACAATGCCTACTTAAGTACAAGAGGACAGACACTCTAACTTTCTTTGATTTGAACCTCTCGTGTGAGTCTTGTTTTACATTCCGATGCTTCACTTCAGGTTTACTTTATCCTTTGAACCTTCTTATTGAGGATGAAACACAGAAATTGCATCCGAATTTAATACAAATTGCACAATGCCGACTTAAGTACAAGAGGACAGACACTCTAACTTTCTATGATTTGAACCTCTCCAGTGAGTCCAATTTCAGTTTCCAATGCTTCACTTCAGTTTTACTGTATACCTTGCACCTTCTTATTGACGATGAAACACAGAAATTGCATCCGAATATAATACAAAAGGCACAATGCCGACTTAAGTACAAGAGGATTGACACTCTCACTTTCTATGATTTGAACCTCTCCTGTGTGTACAGTTTTAGATTCCGACGCTTCACTTCTGGTTTACTATATACCTTCCACCTTCTTATTGACGATGAAAAACAGAAATTGCATCGGAATTAAATTCAAAATCCACAATGCCTACTTAAGTACAAGAGGACTGACACTCTAACTTTCTATGATTTGAACCTCTCCTGTGAGTCTTGTTTTACTTTCCGATGCTTCACTTCAGGTTTCCTATATACCTTGCACCTTCTTATGACGATGAAAAACCGAATTTGCATCGGAATTAAATTCAAAAGCCACAATGCCTACTTAAGTACAAGAGGATTGACACTCTAACTTTCTTTGATTTGAACCTCTCCTGTGATTCCAGTTTTAGATTCCGATGCTTCACTTCAGGTTTACTGTATCCCTTGGACCTTCTTATTAACGATGAAACAAAGAAATTGCATCCGAATTTAATACAAAAGGCACAATGCAGACTTAATTAAACGAGGACTGACACTCTCACTTTCTATGATTTTAACCTCTCCTGTGAGACTAGATTTAGATTCCGATGCTTCACTTCAGGTTTACTGTATACGTTGCATCTTCGTATTGACGATTGACCACAGAAATTGCATCCAAATTTAATACAAATGCACAATGCCGACTTAAGTACAAGAGGATTGACACTCTAACTTTCTATGATTTGAACCTCTCCTGTGAGTCCAGTTTAGATTCCGATGCTTCACTTCAGGTTTACTGTCCCCCGTGGACCTTCTTATTGACGATGGAACACAGAAATTGCATCCGAATTTAATACAAAAGGCACAATGCCGACTTAAGTACAAGAGGACAGACACTCTAACTTTCTATGATTTGAACCTCTCCTCTGAGTCCAGTTTTCGTTTCCAATGCTTCACTTTAGTTTTACTGTATACCTTGCGCCTTCTTATTGACGATGAAACACAGACATTGCATCCGAATTTAATACAAAAGGCACAATGCCGACTTAAGTACAAGAGGACTGACACTCTCAATTTCTATGATTGAACCTCTCCTGTGAGTCCAGTTTTAGATTCCGATGCTTCACTTCAGGTTTATTGTATCCCTAGGACCTTCATATTGACGATGAAACACAGAAATTGCATAGGAATTAAATTCAAAAGGCACAATGCCGACTTAAGTACAAGAGGTCTGACACTCTAACTTTCTATAATTTGAACCTCTCCTGTGAGTCCAGTTTTAAATTCCGACGCTTCCCTTCAGGTTTTCTTTATCCCCTGCACTTTCTTATTGACGATGAAGCACAGAAATTGCATCCGAATTTAATACAAAAGGCACAATGCCGTCTTAAGTACAAGAGGACTGACACTCTCACTTTCTATGATTTGAACCTCTCCTGTGAGTCCAGTTTTAGATTCCGATGCTTCACTTCAGGTTTACAGTATACCTTGCACCTTCTTATTGACGATGAAACACAGAAATTGCATCCGAATTGAATACCAAAGGCACATTGCCGATTTAAGTGCAAGAGGACTGACACTCTCCCTTTCTGTGATTTGAACCTCTCCTGTGAGTGCAGTTTTAGATTCCGATGCTTCTCTTCAGGTTTACTGTATACCTTGCACCTTCTTATTGACGATGAAACACAGAAATTGCATCCGAATTTAATACAAAAGGCACAATGCCGACTTAAGTAAAAGAGGACTGACACTCTCACTTTCTATGATTTGAACCTCTCCTGTGAGTCCAGTTTTAGATTCAGTTGGTTCACTTCAGTTTTACTGTATTCCTTGGACTTTCTTATTGACGATGAAACACAGAAATTGCATCGGAATTAAATTCAAGAAATACAATGCCGACTTAAGTAAAAGAGGACTGACACTCTCACTTTCTATGATTTGAACCTCTTCTGAGAGTCCAGTTTAAGATTCCGATGCTTCAATTCAGGTTTACTGTATCCCTTGGACCTTCTTATTGACATTGAAACACAGATATTGCATCCGAATTTAATACAAAAGGCCCAATGCCGACTTAAGTACAAGAGGACTGACACTCTCAATTTCTATGATTGAACCTCTCCTGTGAGTCCAGTTTTAGATTCCGATGCTTCACTTCAGGTTTATTGTATCCCTAGGACCTTCATATTGACGATGAAACACAGAAATTGCATAGGAATTAAATTCAAAAGGCACAATGCCGACTTAAGTACAAGAGGTCTGACACTCTAACTTTCTATAATTTGAACCTCTCCTGTGAGTCCAGTTTTAAATTCCGACGCTTCCCTTCAGGTTTTCTTTATCCCCTGCACTTTCTTATTGACGATGAAGCACAGAAATTGCATCCGAATTTAATACAAAAGGCACAATGCCGTCTTAAGTACAAGAGGACTGACACTCTCACTTTCTATGATTTGAACCTCTCCTGTGAGTCCAGTTTTAGATTCCGATGCTTCACTTCAGGTTTACAGTATACCTTGCACCTTCTTATTGACGATGAAACACAGAAATTGCATCCGAATTGAATACCAAAGGCACATTGCCGATTTAAGTGCAAGAGGACTGACACTCTCCCTTTCTGTGATTTGAACCTCTCCTGTGAGTGCAGTTTTAGATTCCGATGCTTCTCTTCAGGTTTACTGTATCCCTTGCACCTTCTTATTGACGATGAAACACAGAAATTGCATCCGAATTTAATACAAAAGGCACAATGCCGACTTAAGATCAAGAGGACAGACACTCTAAATTTCTGTGATTTGAACCTGTCCTGTGAGTCCAGTTTTAGTTTCCAATACTTCACTTCAGTTTTACTGTATACCTTGCACCTTCTTATTGACGATGAAACACAGAAATTGCATCCGAATTTAATACAAAAGGCGCAAAGCCGTCTTAAGTACAAGAAGATTGATACTCTAACATTCTATGATTTGAACCTCTCCTGTGAGTCCAGTTTTAGATGCCGATGTTACACATCAGGTGTACTGTATACCTCGCACCTTCTTAGTGACGATGAAACACAGAAATTGCATCGGAATTAAATTCAAAAGGCACAATGCCGACTTAAGTACAAGAGGACTGACACTCTAACTTTCAATGATTTGAACCTCTCCTGTGAGTCCAGTTTTGGTTTCCGATGCTTCACTTCAGGTTTACTGTATACCTTGCACCTTCTTATTGACGATGAAACACAGAAATTGCATCCGATTTTAATACAAAAGGCACAATGCCGACTTAAGTACAAGAGGACTGACACTCTCAATTTCTATGATTGAACCTCTCCTGTGAGTCGAGTTTTAGATTCCGATGCTTCACTTCAGGTTTACTGTATCCCTTGGACCTTCTTATTGACGATGAAACACAGAAATTGCATCGGAATTAAATTCAAATGGCACAATGCCTACTTAAGTACAAGAGGACTGACACTCTAACTTTCTATGATTTGAACCCCTCCTATGAGTCCAGTTTTACACTCCGATTCTTCACTTCGGGTTTACTCCATCCTTTGGAACTCGTTATTGACGATGACCACAGAAATTGCATCAGAATTTAATTCAAAAGGCCCAATGCCGACTTAAGTACAAAAGGACTGACACTCTCACTTTCTATGATTTGAACCTCTCCTGTGATCCTAGTTTTAGATTCCGTGCTTCACTTCAGGTTTACTGTATACCTTGCACCATCTTATTGACGATCAAACACAGAAATTGCATCAGAATTTAATACAAAAGGCACAATCCCGAAATAAGTATAAGAGGACTGACACTCTCACTTTCTATGATGTGAACCTCTCCTGTGAGTCCAGTTTTATATTCCGATGCTTCACTTCACGTTTACTGTATCCCTTGGACCTTCTTATTGACGACGAAACACAGAAATTGCATCCGAATTTAATACTAAAGTCACAATGCCGACTTAAGTACAAGAGGACTGACACTCTCACTTTCCATGATTTGAACCTCTCCTGTGATTCCAGTTTTAGATTCCGATGCTTCACTTAAGGTTTACTGTATCCCTTGGACCTTCTTATTGACGATGAAACACAGAAATAGCATCCGAATTTAATACAATAGTCACAATGCCGACTTAAGTACAAGAGGACTGACTCTCTCACTTTCTTTGATTTGAACCTATCCTGTGAGTACAGTTTTAGATTCCGATGCTTCAATTCAGGTTTACTATATACCTTGCACCTTCTTCTTGACGATGAAAAACCGAAATTGCAAAAGAATTTAATACAGAAGCACAATCCCGACCTAAGTACAAGAGGACTGACACTCTCACTTTCTATGATGTGAACCTCTCCTGTGATTCCAGTTTTATATTCCGATGCTTCACTTCAGGTTTACTTTATATCTTGCACCTTCTTATTGACGATGAAATACAGAAATTGCATCCAAATTTAATTCAAAAGCCACAATGCCTACTTAAGTACAAGAGGACTGACACTCTAACTTTCTATGATTTGAACCTCTCGTGTGAGTCTTGTTTTACATTCCGATGCTTCACTTCAGGTTTACTTTATCCTTTGAACCTTCTTATTGAGGATGAAACACAGAAATTGCATCCGAATTTAATACAAATTGCACAATGCCGACTTAAGTACAAGAGGACAGACACTCTAACTTTCTATGATTTGAACCTCTCCAGTGAGTCCAATTTTAGTTTCCAATGCTTCACTTGAGTTTTACTGTATACCTTGCACCTTCTTATTGACGATGAAACACAGAAATTGCATCCGAATATAATACAAAAGGCACAATGCCGACTTACGTACAAGAGGATTGACACTCTCACTTTCTATGATTTGAACCTCTCCTGTGTGTACAGTTTTAGATTCCGACGCTTCACTTCTGGTTTACTATATACCTTCCACCTTCTTATTGACGATGAAAAACAGAAATTGCATCGGAATTAAATTCAAAAGCCACAATGCCTACTTAAGTACAAGAGGACTGACACTCTAACTTTCTATGATTTGAACCTCTCCTGTGAGTCCAGTTTTAGATTCCGATGCTTCACTTCAGGTTTACTGTCCCCCGTGGACCTTCTTATTGACGATGGAACACAGAAATAGCATCCGAATTTAATACAAAAGGCACAATGCCGACTTAAGTACAAGAGGACAGACACTCTAACTTTCTATGATTTGAACCTCTCCTCTGAGTCCAGTTTTCGTTTCCAATGCTTCACTTTAGTTTTACTGTATACCTTGCGCCTTCTTATTGACGATGAAACACAGACATTGCATCCGAATTTAATACAAAAGGCGCAATGCCGACTTAAGTACAAGAGCACTGACACTCTCAATTTCTATGATTGAACCTCTCCTGTGAGTCCAGTTTTAGATTCCGATGCTTCACTTCAGGTTTATTGTATCCCTTGGACCTTCTTATTGACGATGAAACACAGAAATTGCATCGGAATTAAATTCAAAAGGCACAATGCCGACTTAAGTACAAGAGGTCTGACACTCTGACTTTCTATAATTTGAACCTCTCCTGTGAGTCCAGTTTTAGATTCCGACGCTTCCCTTCAGGTTTTCTTTATCCCCTGCACCTTCTTATTGACGATGAAGCACAGAAATTGCATCCGAATTTAATACAAAAGGCACAATGCCGTCTTAAGTACAAGAGGACTGACACTCTCACTTTCTATGATTTGAACCTCTCCTGTGAGTCCAGTTTTAGATTCCGATGCTTCACTTCAGGTTTACAGTATACCTTGCACCTTCTTATTGACGATGAAACACAGAAATTGCGTCCGAATTGAATACCAAAGGCACATTGCCGATTTAAGTACAAGAGGACTGACACTCTCCCTTTCTATGATTTGAACCTCTCCTGTGAGTGCAGTTTTAGATTCCGATGCTTCACTTCTGGTTTACTGTATCCCTTGCACCTTCTTATTGACGATGAAACACAGAAATTGCATCCGAATTTAATACAAAAGGCACAATGCCGACTTAAGAACAAGAGGACAGACACTCTAAATTTCTGTGATTTGAACCTGTCCTGTGAGTCCAGTTTTAGTTTCCAATACTTCACTTCAGTTTTACTGTATACCTTGCAAATTCTTATTGACGATGAAACACAGAAATTGCATCCGAAATTAATACAAAAGGCGCAAAGCCGTCTTAAGTACAAGAAGATTGACACTCTAACTTTCTATGATTTGAACCTCTCCTGTGAGTCCACTTTTAGATGCCGATGTTACACATCAGGTTTACTGTATACCTCGCACCTTCTTAGTGACGATGAAACACAGAAATTGCATCGGAATTAAATTCAAAAGGCACAATGCCGACTTAAGTACAAGAGGACTGACACTCTAACTTTCAATGATTTGAACCTCTCCTGTGAGTCCAGTTTTGGATTCCGATGCTTCACTTCAGGTTTACTGTATACCTTGCATCTTCTTATTGACGATGAAACACAGAAATTGCATCCGAATTTAATGCAAAAGGCGCAAAGCCGTCTTAAGTACAAGAAGATTGACACTCTAACTTTCTATGATTTGAACCTCTCCTGTGAGTCCAGTTTTAGATGCCGATGATACACATCAGGTTTACTGTATACCTCGCACCTTCTTAGTGACGATGAAACACAGAAATTGCATCGGAATTAAATTCAAAAGGCACAATGCCGACTTAAGTACAAGAGGACTGACACTCTAACTTTCAATGATTTGAACCTCTCCTGTGAGTCCAGTTTTGGATTCCGATGCTTCACTTCAGGTTTACTGTATACCTCGCACCTTCTTATTGACGATGAAACACAGAAATTGCATCCGAATTTAATACAAAAGCCACAATGCCGACTTAGGTACAAGAGGACTGACACTCTAAATTTTTATGATTCAACCTCCCCTGTGAGTCCAGTTTTAGATTCCGATGCTTCACTTCAGGTTTACTGTATCCCTTGGACCTACTTATTGACGATGAAACACAGAAATTGCATCCGAATTTAAAACAAAAGGCACAATGGCGACTTAGGTAAAAGAGGACTGACACTAAAAGGCACAATGGCGACTTAGGTAAAAGAGGACTGACACTCTCTCTTTATATGATTTGAACCTCTCCTGTGAGTCCAGTTTTAGATTCCGATGCTTCAGTTCAGGATTTACTGTATCCCTTGGACCTTCTTATTGACGATGAAACACAGAAATTGCATCCGAATTTAATAAAAAATTCACAATGCCGACTTAAGAACAAGAGGACTGACACTCTCACTTTCTATGATTTGAAAATCTCCTGAGAGTCCAGTTTTAGACTCCGATGCTTCACTCCAGGTTTACTGTATACCTTGCACCTTCCTATTCACGATGAAACACAGAATTTGCAACCGAATTTAATACAAAAGGCACAATCCCGACCTAAGCACAAGAGGACTGACACTCTCACTTTTTATGATTTGAACCTCTCGTGTGAGTCTTGTTTTACATTCCGATGCTTCACTTCAGGTTTACTTTATAATTAGAACCTTCTTATTGAGGATGAAACACAGAAATTGCATCCGAATGTAATACAAATTGCACAATGCCGACTTAAGTACAAGAGGACAGACACTCTAACTTTCTATGATTTAACCTCTCCAGTGACTCCAATTTCAGTTTCCAATACTTCACTTCAGTTTTACTGTATACCTTGCACCTTCTTATTGACGATGAAACACAGAAATTGCATCCGAATACAATACAAAAGGCACAATGCCGACTTAAGTACAAGAGGACTGACACTCTCACTTTCTATGATTTGAACCTCTCCTGTGAGTCTTCTTTTACATTCTGATGCTTCACTTCAGGTTTACCGTATCCTTTGAGCCTTCTTATTGAGGATGAAACACAGAAATTGCATCCGAATGTAATACAAAAGGCACAATGCCGACTTAAGTACAAGAGGACTGACACTCTCACTTTCTATGATTTGAACCTCTCCTGTGTGTACAGGTTTAGATTCCGACGCTTCACTTCAGGTTTACTTTATACCCTGCACCTTCTTATTGACTATGAAGCACAGAAATTGCATTGGAATTAACTACAAAAGGCACAATGCCGACTTAAGTACAAGAGGTCTGACACTCTAACTTACTATGATTTGAACCTCCCCTGTGAGTCCAGTTTTAGATTCCGATGCTTCACTTAATGTTAACTGTATCCCTAGGACCTTCTTATTGACGATGAAACACAGAAATTGCATCCGAATTTAATTCAAAAGGCACAATGCCGTCCTAAGTACAAGAGGACTGACACTCTCACTTTCTATGATTTGAACCTCTCCTGTGAGTCTAGTTTTAGATTCCGATGCTTCACATCAGGTTTACAGTATAACTTGCACCTTCTTATTGACGATGAAACACAGAAATTGCATCCGAATTTAATACCAAAGGCACAATGCCGACTTAAGTACAAGAGGACTGACACTCTCACTTTCTATGATTTTAACCTCTCCTGTGAGACCAGATTTAGGTTCCGATGCTTCACTTCAGGTTTACTGTATACGTTGCACGTTCTTATTGACGATGAAACACAGATATTGCATCCAAATTTAATACAAAAGGCACAATGCCGACTTAAGTACAAGAGGACTGACACTCTAACTTTCTATGATTTGAACCTCTCCTGTGGGTCCAGTTTTAGATTCCGATGCTTCACTTCAGGTTTACTGTCCCCCTTGGACATTCTTATTGACGATGAAACACAGATATTGCATCCGAATTTAATACAAAAGGCACAATGCTGACTTAAGTACAAGAGGACAGACACTCTAACTTACTATGATTTGAACACCTCCTGTGAGTATAGATTTAGATTCCGATGCTTCACTTCAGGGTTACTGAATCCCTTGGACCTTCTTATTGACGATGAAACAGAGTTATTGCATCCGAATTTAATACAAAAGGCATAATGCCGACGTAAGTACAAGAGGTCTGACACTCTCACTTTCTATGATCTGAACCGCTCCTGTGAGTACAGTTTTAGATTCCGATGCTTCACTTCAGGTTTACAGTATACCTAGCACCTTCTTATTGCCGATGAAACACAGAAATTGCATCCGAATTTAATACCAAAGGCACATTGCCGACTTAAGTACAAGTGGACTGACACTCTCCCTTTCTATGATTTGAACCTCTCCTGTGAGTCCAGTTTTAGATTCCGATTCTTCACTTCAGGTTTAAGGCATACATTGGACCTTCTTATTGACGATGAAACACAGAAATGGTATAGGAGTTGAATTCAAAAGTCAGAATGCCGACTTAAGTACGAGAGGACTGACACTCTAACTTTCTATGATTTGAACCTCT
This sequence comes from Schistocerca piceifrons, assembly GCF_021461385.2. NCBI lineage: Eukaryota > Metazoa > Arthropoda > Insecta > Orthoptera > Acrididae > Schistocerca > Schistocerca piceifrons. The sequence continues at coordinate 141,167 of NW_025728164.1, forward strand.
ACTGTGAGTCCAGTTTTAGATTCCGAAGCTTCACTTCAGGTTCACTGTATCCCTTGGACCTTCTTATTGACGATGAAACACAGTAATTGCATCCGAATTTAATACAAAAGGCACAATGCCGACTTAAGTACAAGAGGACTGAAACTTCCACTTTCTATGATTTGAACCTCTCCTGTGAGTCCAGTTTTAGATTCCGATGCTTCACTTCAGGTTTACTGTATACTTTGCACCTTCTTATCGACGATGAAACACAGAAATTGCATCGGAATTAAATTGTAATGGCACAATGCCTACTTAAGTACAAGAGAACTGACACTCTAACTTTCTATGATTTGAACCCCTCCTATAAGTCCAGTTTTACATTCCGATTCTTCACTTCGGGTTTACTGCATCCTTTGGAACTTGTTATTGACGATGACCACAGAAATTGCATCCGAATTTAATTCAAAAGGCACAATGCCGACTTAAGTACAAGAGGTCTAACACTCTAACTTACTATGATTTGAAACTCTAATGTGAGTCCAGATTTAGATTCCGATGCTTCACTTCAGGGTTACTGTATCCCTTGGACCTACTTATTGACGATGAAACACAGAAATTGCATCCGAATTTAAAACAAAAGGCACAATGGCGACTTAGGTAAAAGAGGACTGACACTCTCTCTTTATATGATTTGAACCTCTCCTGTGAGTCCAGTTTTAGATTCCGATGCTTCACTTCAGGGTTATTGTATCCCTTGAACCTTCATATTGACGATGAAACACAGAAATTGCATCCGAATTTAATACAAAAGGCACAAAGCCGACTTATGTACAAGAGGACTGAGACTCTAACTTTCTATGATTTGAACCTACCCTGTGAAAACAGTTTTAGATTCCGACGCTTCACTTCAGGTTTACTTTATATCCTGCACCTTCTTATTGACGATGAAACACAGAAGTTGCATCGGAATTAAATTCAAAAGGCACAATGCCGACTTAAGTACAAGGGGTCTGATACTATAACTTTCTATGATTTCAAGTTCTCCTGTGAGTCCAGTTTTAGATTCCGATGCTTCAGTTCAGGATTTACTGTATCCCTTGGACCTTCTTATTGACGATGAAACACAGAAATTGCATCCGAATTTAATACAAAAGTCACAATGCCGACTTAAGAACAAGAGGACTGACACTCTCACTTTCTATGATTTGAAAATCTCCTGAGAGTCCAGTTTTAGATTCCGATGCTTCACTCCAGGTTTACTGTATACCTTGCACCTTCCAATTGACGATGAAACACAGAATTTGCAACCGAATTTAATACAAAAGGCACAATCCCGACCTAAGCACAAGATGACTGACACTCTCACTTTCTATGATTTGAACCTCTCGTGTGAGTCTTGTTTTACATTCCGATGCTTCACTTCAGGTTTACTTTATAATTTGAACCTTCTTATTGAGGATGAAACACAGAAATTGCATCCGAATTTAATACAAATTGCACAATGCCGACTTAAGTACAAGAGGACAGACACTCTAACTTTCTATGATTTAACCTCTCCAGTGAGTCCAATTTTAGTTTCCAATGCTTCACTTCAGTTTTACTGTATACCTTGCACCTTCTTATTGACGATGAAACACAGAAATTGCATCCGAATACAATACAAAAGGCACAATGCCGACTTAAGTACAAGAGGATTGACACTCTCACTTTCTATGATTTGAACCTCTCCTGTGTGTACAGTTTTAGATTCCGACGCTTCACTTCAGGTTTACTAAATACCTTCCACCTTCTTATTGACGATGAAAAACAGAAATTGCATCGGAATTAAATTCAAAAGCCGCAATGCCTACTTAAGTACAAGAGGAGTGACACTCTAACTTTCTATGATTTGAACCTCTCGTGTGTGTCTTGTTTTACTTTCCGATGCTTCACTTCTGGTTTCCTATATACCTTGCACATTCTTATGACGATGAAAAACAGAATTTGCATCGGAATTAAATTCAAAAGCCACAATGCCTACTTAAGTACAAGAGGATTGACACTCTAACTTTCTATGATTTGAACCTCTCCTGTGAGTCTTCTTTTACATTCTGATGCTTCACTTCATGTTTACCGTATCCTTTGAACCTTCTTATTGAGGATGAAACACAGAAATTGCATCCGAATGTAATACAAAAGGCACAATGCCGACTTAAGTACGAGAGGACTGACACTCTAACTTTCTATGATTTGAACCTCCCCTGTGAGTCCAGTTTTAGATTCCGATGCTTCACTTAATGTTAACTGTATCCCTAGGACCTTCTTATTGACGATGAAACACAGAAATTGCATCCGAATTTAATACAAAAGGCACAATGCCGTCTTAAGTACAAGAGGACTCACAATCTCACTTTCTATGATTTGAACCTCTCCTGTGAGTCTAGTTTAAGATTCCGATGCTTCACATCAGGTTTACAGTATAACTTGCACCTTCTTATTGACGATGAAACACAGAAATTGCATCCGAATTTAATACCAAAGGCACAATGCCGACTTAAGTACAAGAGGACTGACACTCTCACTTTCTATGATTTTAACCTCTCCTGTGGGACCAGATTTAGATTCCGATGCTTAACTTCAGGTTTACTGTATACGTTGCACGTTCTTATTGACGATGAAACACAGATATTGCATCCAAATTTAATACAAAAGGCACAATGCCGACTTAAGTACAAGAGGACTGACACTCTAACTTTCTATGATTTGAACCTCTCCTGTGGGTACAGTTTTAGATTCCGATGCTTCACTTCAGGTTTACTGTCCCCCTTGGACATTCTTATTGACGATGAAACACAGATATTGCATCCGAATTTAATACAAAAGGCACAATGCCGACTTAAGTAAAGAGGACAGACACTCTAACTTTCTATGATATGAACCTCTCCTGTGAGCCCAGTTTTAGATGCCGATGTTACACTTCAGGGTTACTGTATACCTCGCACCTTCTTATTGACGATGAAACACAGAGATTGCATCGGAATGAAATTCAAAAGGCACAATGCCGACTTAAGTACAAGAGGTCTGACACTCTAACTTACTATGATTTGAACCCCTCCTGTGAGTCCAGATTTAGATTCCGATGCTTCACTTCAGGGTTACTGAATCCCTTGGACCTTCTTATTGACGATGAAACACAGTTATTGCATCCGAATTTAATACAAAAGGCACAATGCCGACATAAGTACAAGAGGACTGACACTCTCACTTTCTATGATCTGAACCGCTCCTGTGAGTATAGTTTTAGATTCCGATGCTTCACTTCAGGTTTACAGTATACCTAGCACCTTCTTATTGACGATGAAACACAGAAATTGCATCCGAATTTAATACCAAAGGCACATTGCCGACTTAAGTACAAGTGGACTGACACTCTCCCTTTCTATGATTTGAACCTCTCCTGTGAGTCCAGTTTTAGATTCCGATTCTTCACTTCAGGTTTAAGGCATACATTGGACCTTCTTATTGACGATGAAACACAGAAATGGTATCGGAGTTGAATTCGAAAGGCAGAATGCCGACTTAAGTACGAGAGGACTGACACTCTAACTTTCTATGATTTGAACCTCTACTGTGAGTCCAGTTTTAGATTCCGAAGCTTCACTTCAGGTTTACTGTATCCCTTGGACCTTCTTATTGACGATGAAACACAGTAATTGCATCCGAATTTAATACAAAAGGCACAATGCCGACTGTAGTGTCGGTAGCTGGACCGACACCGTGATGTGGATTGCTGAAAAGGAATGCTAGACTAAAGCTGTAGCCGATAGTGCACGCACGGCAATAAGCATACGGGCGTGAAGTCTGGAACATAAAAACTTATGAATGAATAAGAAGAAAAGTATGTAGATGCTTTTTACTTAACTTTTAATAATTCCTTGGAATACATCTCTCTTGATTACTCGTAAGCTATAGGCACTGATACAAATGGCTCCTTGCCAGTTCGTAGCCATTAACTTAGCTGATGGCTATTCTGTCTCTCGGCTAATGAGAGGGAAAGGCTTCGTACAACTGGGCGATAGCTAGGTTCGCGTACAACTGGGCGGTAGCTTGGTTCTCGTACAACTGGGGGCGAGTCCACTCTCGTATCACGAGACCTGCCTTGGTGGTGGCGCTAGGTCTGCGATCACAGTGGCGACACGCGGGTCCGACATGTACTACATGGACCGCGGCCGATTTAAACTACCACCTAGCAAGTGTGGTGTCTGGCGGTGACACCACATTCCTCCCCCGCAAATCGGCGAACGGTCGTGTAATAAGGCTTCCGCCCGCCGTGGGGAGGACCACATGTTGACGTATGCGATGAGGTGGGGAGCCTAACAACAGGCGAGGCTGTGCCACCCGCACCCGGCCATCCGGTCCGAGGGGAGCTAGGAAACGCCTGCAAAACTAGTCCAGGGTGCACGTCAACATGCGGTGTATGCGCCCGTAAAGAGACAGGAGGGACTGAAGGGTCGACGTCCATGGCGTCGGGGTAGCCGACGCGCGATGACGTCATGTGGTTCGGAGCGGGCGGGCGTTCCATGGCGGAGGACAGCTGGTCACGGGAAGCGATCGGCGGCGCGTGACCCTGGGAGGCGCTTGGCGGCTGCAACGGAGCGTCGAATGCGGTCGGCGGCGGCGGCGGCTGCTGCTGCTGCTGCTGCTGCGGCGGCGGCGGCGCGTCGCCATGGGGCAAAATGGAAGGCATCGTCGGTAACACCTGGGGATGAGGCGAGCCAGTAGATGGGTCCCCAGGGCGCTGACCGGACGGCACCGTCGCTGAAAGCAGACGGGGAGCGGCAGAACCCGAGCGACGACAGAGGCGCAGCTGATTGAGATGCCGACGCACCTCACCAGAGGCCCCCAAAACCAAATACATCGCGCGGCCGAGGCAGCGAAGAATGCGCCCTGCGAGCCAACGCCGTGAACCTCGATAGTTGCGATAAAATACAACGTCGCCTGGAGCAAAAGCAGGAGTGTGCCGCTGCGCAGGAACCTGATGCGGCGGATGCAGCAAAGACATCAAGGTGCGATGAGGACGACCGTGGAGCAACTCAGCCAGCGAGCGACCATCTCGGGGCTGAGAGCGATACGAAGACAAAAAGAGCAACAATGCGTCCTCCCGAGAATGCGACTCTTTCAATTTCAACATCTGTGACTTGAAAGTCCGGACCAACCGTTCAGCGGCACCGTTGGACTGAGGCGAAAACGGCGCGGATGTCAGATGTTGAATACCATTGGCCTGGCAGAAAGACTGGAATTCTGCGGACATGAATTGTGGGCCATTGTCGGAAACAATAGTCTGCGGAAGACCTTCAATGCAAAAGATAGCAGACAACGCTTGGATGGTGGCGGAGGACGTCGTGGAAGACATCCGGACAACAAAAGGAAAATTACTGAAGGCGTCGACCAGAACCAACCATCGAGCATTTCAGAATGGACCAGCAAAATCAATGTGCAAGCGTTGCCAAGGGGAAGTGGCTTTTGGCCACGCAAAGACTTTCCGCGGCGGTGCGGACTGTTGTTCGGCACACGCCGGGCACGAAGAACACATATTCGTAATCGCAGCATCGATTCCGAACCAAGTACAGTGCTGACGAGCAAGTTGTTTCGTTCGCACTATACCCCAATGTCCTTGGTGAAGAAGCCGTAAGACAGAGGACTGTAACGAACGTGGGACCACGACTCTGGACTGATCATTATCAGAACGCAACAACAAAACACCACGTCGAACAAAAAGTCTCTCCTTGTGAGCAAAAAATCGGCGAACCAACGGATCCTCGATCCGAGACTTTGACAAAGGCCATTGCGTAGCAACAAAACGTAAAACAGTAGCAAGGACAGGGTCAGCAGCTGTGGCCGTAGCGACACGACGAAAATCAATCGGAAACGATTCGACCACTTCATCGGTTTCCGAATCAATGAACATGCAAGCAAGTTCGGAAGAATCGAATGCTTATCCTCAGCAACAGGCAAACGGGACAACGCATCGGCGTTTCCGTGCTTAGCAGTGGACCGATACAAGATATCGTAGCGGTACTGCGAGAGGGAAAATAGACCAGCGAATGAATTTCTGCGCTGTACGTGGAGGTACAGGCTTGGTCGGATGAAAAAGCGACGTCAAAGGTTTGTGGTCTGTGATGATGGTAAAGTGACGACCATACAAGAAATCATGGAACTTAGTAACACCAAACACGAGAGCCAAAGCTTCTTTCTCTATCTGTGAATAATTTCTTTGCGCAGACGAGAGCAATTTGGACGCAAAGGCAATAGGGCGATCATGTGAGCCAACTTGGTGCGCAAGCACAGCACCGATCCCGAAATCCGATGCATCTACCATCAACAAAAGGGGTTTCTGGGGATCGAAAGGCGTAAGGCAAGTATTAGAAAGCAACGCCGATTTCAACTGGCGAAAGGCGCGTTCGCATTCCGTCGTCCAGACGAACGGAACACCTTTACGGCGTAAGCGATGAAGCGGAGCTGAAATGGAAGAGGCACTGCGCACATATTTATGGTAATAATTAATTTTACCCAACACACTCTGTAGCTGTTTGAGATTTTGAGGGGACGGCAAGTCTTGTATGGCACGGAGGTGCTCTGGACTCGGATGTATGCCTTGGGCATTAATGACATGTCCCAGGTATGGTAAGTCACGAGCAAAAAACACACATTTGTCCTTCCTCAAGCGAAGACCATTTTGCCGCAAGACCTGAAATAATGTTCGTAAATTCGCAAGATGATCTTCTTCTGTCTGTCCGGAGATCACTATATCGTCCAGATAGTTTGCTGCAGTAGGGACCGACGCACAAACAGTTTGTAAATATTGCTGAAACAAGGCAGGGGCGGATGCACACCCGAAAGGCAGTCTTTTGAAGCGGTACAATCCAAGATGCGTGTTAACCACCAATACGCGCTGGGATTCGTCGTCCACCGGTATTTGCAAGTACGCATCGGCTAGGTCCAACTTTGAAAAATATTTTCCCGGGCACAGTTTAGCAAAAAGATCTTCCGGGCGGGGCAAAGGAAAAGTAGCAGTCACTAGCTGTGGATTCACTGTGGCCTTGAAGTCCACGCAAAGTCTCAATTTTCCGGAAGGTTTTGGCAAAATGACTAAGGGTGAGGCCCAGAGAGAAGCTTGCACACGTTCAATTACACCCTGTGATTCGAGATCGTGTAACGTTCTTGCGACCTCATCACGCAATGCGTGGGGAACATTGCGCGCCCTGAAAAATTTCGGTTGCGCGTTTACCTTCAGTTCTAAATGTGCTTCATAGTTTTTAGCGCAACCTAAGCCCGGTGCAAAAACGTCTGCAAATTCGTCACACAAGCGAGAAACACTGTCTGTAGGCACAGTCTGATTCACTGATAGGACCTGATTTACAATAGACATGTTAAACAACTTAAATAAATCTAGACCAAACAAGTTCACTGCAGAAGAAGAACGAAGAACGTAAAATGACACAAGTTTTGTTTGTCCCTTGTATGTTGCAAGAAGGCTGCACTGTCCTAACACAGGAATTTTCTGTCCGGAATATGTAGTTAGCTTAACATTTGCGGAACGCAACGGAGGTGCGCCCAGTTGTTTGTATGTGTCGTGATTGAGCAATGAAACCGCAGCTCCGGTATCGAGCTGGAATGGTATCACTTTGCCTTCAAAGTCTAAGTCCACAAAAAGTTTATTATTCTGCTGACGACAAGAGCGACTGTTTTGTACAATTGGAACAGACACTGGTACAGAATCACTTGCTAATTGACGTGATTTCCGGCGACGTCGACGCACAGTTTTTGTGGGACGATCACAGTCACTGTTAGAGAAAGTGTCACTGGACGAAGCGGAATTAACGACATGAATGTCCATAGGCGAAGGTCCACGAGCCTGAGCGTCCTTGGTTCGATTCCGGCGCGAAGCAAAGGGCCTGGAATGATTGAGATTGACTGATCTGAGCTTTTTCTGGCAAACACTTTGAACATGTCCTTTCTTATGGCAGAAAAAGCAAATAGCTTGGCGTGACGGGCAATGTTCACGCGAATGTCGAGTAGCACACCGCGGGCATGATTTCACTGCATTTGTGGGCTGGCGCGGCACACCTGGGTTAGCACGCGGCGTCAGCTGTGCGGACGGCCGCGAGGGCAGTTGACCGGGCCGCGTTGCGCGAGCGCGCCCGGCGGGCCGGTTAATGTTACACACAGCTGGCGAAGTTTCAAAAGATTCCTGAGCACAGTCAAGTGTGTCCTGTCTATCCAATATGTCTATCACTTGTTGAAGGGAGGGATTAACTAGTTTCAAAATTTGCTCCCGTATGCGAACATCAGAAACGTTCTGTGCAATTGCATCACGTACCATTGTATCTGAATAAGAAAGACCACAGTCACATTCAAAGGCACAGTCCCTAGTAAGTCCTTGCAATGTTGCTACCCACTCCCTATTAGTTTGACCGGCCGTACGTTTTGTACGAAAAAACGTATACCGTTTTGCAACCACATTAACTGTTTCTTTGAAATAGGCATCTAATGCAGACACAATTTCCTCGTAGGACAGAGTTGCTACGTCTCGTCGGGGAAACAATTTCACTATCACACGGTATGTGGACACACCGACACAAGAAAGCAAAAACGGCTGCCGCTCATTACCTTGAATTCTGTAGGCAGCGAGGTGGAAGGCAAACTGGCGGGACCACTCTTGCCAGGTCTCTTGGTTCGGGTCGTAGTGCCTAAAAGGCGGTGCAACGGCAGGTTGTGGCTGCGGTAGCGGTGAAGCGGCTGCGGCCGCATCGGTGTGCAGCGCACGTTGACCCTGGACGAGCTGTCCAAGGGCATCCAGTAACGCCTGCGTCTGCTGATTCTGCAAGCGATAAAATACGGACAGTACATCTGGAGAATGTGGCGAAGCCATGACACAATTAAATGTAAGCAATCAGAAAAAGTGCACGTTTCCCTCGTCGCCAATAATTGTAGTGTCGGTAGCTGGACCGACACCGTGATGTGGATTGCTGAAAAGGAATGCTAGACTAAAGCTGTAGCCGATAGTGCACGCACGGCAATAAGCATACGGGCGTGAAGTCTGGAACATAAAAACTTATGAATGAATAAGAAGAAAAGTATGTAGATGCTTTTTACTTAACTTTTAATAATTCCTTGGAATACATCTCTCTTGATTACTCATAAGCTATAGGCACTGATACAAATGGCTCCTTGCCAGTTCGTAGCCATTAACTTAGCTGATGGCTATTCTGTCTCTCGGCTAATGAGAGAGAAAGGCTTCGTACAACTGGGCGATAGCTAGGTTCGCGTACAACTGGGCGGTAGCTTGGTTCTCGTACAACTGGGGGCGAGTCCACTCTCGTATCACGAGACCTGCCTTGGTGGTGGCGCTAGATCTGCGATCACAGTGGCGACACGCGGGTCCGACATGTACTACATGGACCGCGGCCGATTTAAACTACCACCTAGCAAGTGTGGTGTCTGGCGGTGACACCACACCGACTTAAGTACAAGAGGACTGACACTCCCACTTTCTATGATTTGAACCTCTCCTGTGAGTCCAGTTTTAGATTCCGATGCATCACTTCAGGTTTACTGTATACTTTGCACCTTCTTATCGACGATGAAACACAGAAATTGCATCGGAATTAAATTCAAATGGCACAATGGCTACTTAAGTACAAGAGGACTGACACTCTAACTTTCTATGATTTGAACCCCTCCTATGAGTCCAGTTTTACATTCCGATTCTTCACTTCGGGTTTACTGCATCCTTTGGAACTTGTTATTGACGATGACCACAGAAATTGCATCCGAATTTAATTCAAAAGGCACAATGCCGACTTAAGTACAAAAGGACTGACACTCTCACTTTCTATGATTTGAACCTCTCCTGTGATCCTAGTTTTAGATTCCGTGCTTCACTTCAGGTTTACTGTATACCTTGCACCATCTTATTGACGATCAAACAAAGAAATTGCATCCGAATTTAATACAAAAGGCACAATCCCGAAATAAGTATAAGAGGACTGACACTCTCACTTTCTATGATGTGCACCTCTCCTGTGAGTCCAGTTTTATATTCCGATGCTTCACTTCACGTTTACTGTATCCCTTGGACCTTCTTATTGACGATCAAACACAGAAATTGCATCCGAATTTAATACTAAAGTCACAATGCCGACTTAAGTACAAGAGGACTGACACTCTCACTTTCTTTGATTTGAACCTCTCCTGTGAATCCAGTTTTAGATTCCGATGCTTCACTTCAGGTTTACATTATACCTTGCACCTTCTTATTGACGATGAAAAAGAGAAATTGCATCCGAATTTAATACCACAGGCACATTGCCGACTTAAGCACAAGAGGACTGACACACTCCCTTTCTATGATTTGAACCTCTCCTGTGAGTGCAGTTTTATATTCCGATGCTTCACTTCATGTTTACTGTATCCCTTGGACCTTCTAATAGACGATGAAACACAGAAATTGCATCCGAATTTAATACAAAAGGCACAATGGAGACTTAATTAAACGAGGACTGACACTCTCACTTTCTATGATTTGAAACTCTCCTGTGAAACCAGATTTAGATTCCGTTGCTTCACTTCAGGTTTACTGTATACGTTGCACATTCTCATTGACGATGAAACACAGAAATTGCATCCAAATTTAATACAAAAGGCACAATGCCGACTTATGTACAAGAGGACAGACACTCTAACTTTCTATGATTTGAACCTCTCCTGTGAGTCCAGTTTTAGATGCCGATGTTACACTTCATATTTTCTGTATACCTCGCACCTTCTTATTGACGATGAAACACAGAAATTGCATCGGAATTAAATTCAAAAGGCACAATGCCGACTTAAGTACAAGAGGTCTGACACTCTACCTTACTATGATTTGAACCGCTCCTGTGAGTCCAGATTTAGATTCCGATGCTTCACTTCAGGGTTTCTGAATCCCTTGGACCTTCTTATTGACGACGAAACACAGATATTGCATCCGAATTTAATACAAAAGGCACAATGCCGACTTAAGTACAAGAGGACTGACACTCTCACTTTCTATGAGTTGAACCTCTCCTGTGAGTCCAGTTTTAGATTCCAATGCTTCACTTCAGGTTTACTGAATACATTGCACCTACTTATTGACGATGAAACACAGAAATTGCATTCCAAATTTAATACAAAAGGCACAATGCCGACTTAAGTACAAGAGGACTGACACTCTAACTTTCTATGATTTGAACCTCTCCTGTGAGTCCAGTTTTAGATTCCGATTCTTCACTTCAGGTTTAAGGGATACATTGGACCTTCTTATTGACGTTGAAACACAGAAATGGTATAGGAATTGAATTCAAAAGGCAGAATGCCGACTTAAGTACGAGAGGACTGACACTCTAACTTTCTATGATTTGAACCTCTCCTGTGAGTCCAGTTTTAGATTCCGAAGCTTCACTTCAGGTTGACTGTATCCCTTGGACCTTCTTATTGACGATGAAACACAGTAATTGCATCCGAATTTAATACAAAAGGCACAATGCCGACTTAAGTACAAGTGGACTGACACTCTCACTTTCTATGATTTGAACCTCTCCTGTGAGTCCAGTTTTAGATTGCGATGCTTCACTTCAGGTTTACTGTATACCTTGCACCCTCTTATCGACGATGAAACACAGAAATTGCATCGAATTAAATTCAAAAGGCACAATGCCGACTTAAGTACAAGAGGACTGACACTCTAACTTTCTATGATTTGAACCCCTCCTACGAGTCCAGTTTTACATTCCGATGCTTCACTTCAGGTTTACTGTATCCTTTGGAAATTGTTATTGACGATGACCACAGAAATTGCATCCGAATTTAATACAAAGGCACAATGCCGACTTAAGTACAAAAGGACTGACACTCTCACTTTCTATGATTTGAACCTCTCCTGTGAGCACAGTTTTAGATTCCGATGCTTCACTTCAGGTTTACTGTATACCTTGCACCTTCTTATTGACGATCAAACACAGAAATTGCATCCGAATTTAATACAAAAGGCACAATCCCGACCTAAGTACAAGAGGACTGACACTCTCATTTTCTATGATGTGAACCTCTCCTGTGAGTCCAGTTATATATTCCGATGCTTCACTTCAGCTTTACTGTATCCCTTGGACCTTCTTATTGACGATGAAACACAGAAATTGCATCAGATTTTAATACAAAAGGTACAAAGCCGGCTTAAGTGAAATAGGACTGACACTCTCACTTTTTATGATTTGAACCTCTCCTGTGAGTCTTGTTTTACATTCCGATGCTTCACTTCAGGTTTACTGTATCCTTTGAACCTTCTTATTGAGGATGAAACACAGAAATTGCATCCGAATTTAATACAAAAGGCACAATGCCGACTTAATTACAAGAGGACTGACACTCTCACTTTATATGATTTGAACCACCCCTGTGAGTCCAGTTTTAGATTCCGATGCTTCACTTCAGGTTAACTGTATCCCTAGGACCTTCTTATTGACGATGAAACTCAGAAATTGCATCCGAATTTAATACAAAAGTCACAATGCCGTCTTAAGTACAAGAGGACTAACACAGTCAATTTCTATGATTTGAACCTCTCCTGTGAGTCCAGTTTTAGATTCCGATGCTTCACTTCAGGTTTACAGTATACCTTGCACCTTCTTATTGACGATGAAACACAGAAATTGCATCCGAATTTAATACCAAAGGCACATTGCCGACTTAAGTACAAGTGGACTGACATTCTCCCTTTCTATGATTTGAACCTCTCCTGTGAGTGCAGTTTTAGATTCCGATGCTTCACCTCAGGTTTACTGTATCCCTTGGACCTTCTTATTAACGATGAAACACAGAAATTGCATCCGAATTTAATACAAAAGGCACAATGCAGACTTAATTAAACGAGGACTGACACTCACACTTTCTATGATTTTAACCTCTCCTTTGAGACTAGATTTAGATTCCGATGCTTCACTTCAGGTTTACTGTATACGTTGCACCTTCTTATTGACGATTGACCACAGAAATTGCATCCAAATTTAATACAAAAGGCACAAAGCCGACTTAAGTACAAGAGGTCTGACACTCTAACTTTCTATGATTTGAACCTCTCCTGTGAGTCCAGTTTTAGATTCCGATGCTTCACTTCAGGTTTACTGTCCCCCTTGGACCTTCTTATTGACGATGGAACACAGAAATTGCATCCGAATTTAATACAAAAGGCACAATGCCGACTTAAGTACAAGAGGACAGACACTCTATTTTTCTATGATTTGAACCTCTCCTCTGAGTCCAGTTTTCGTTTCCAATGCTTCACTTTAGTTTTACTGTATACCTTGCGCCTTCTTATTGACGATGAAACACAGACATTGCATCCGAATTTAATACAAAAGGCACAAAGCCGACTTAAGAACAAGAAGATTGACACTCTAACTTTCTATGATTTGACCTCTCCTGAGAGTCCAGTTTTAGATGCCGATGTTACACTTCCGGTTTAATGTATACCTCGCACCTTCTTATTGACGATGAAACACAGAAATTGCACCGGAATTAAGTTCAAAAGGCACAATGCCGACTTAAGTACAAGAGGTCTGACACTCTAACTTACTATGATTTGAACCTCTCCTGTGAGTCCAGATTTAGATTCCGATGCTTAACTTCAGTGTTACTGAATCCCTTGGACCTTCCTATTGACGATGAAACACAGATGTTGCATCCGAATTTAATACAAAAGGCACAATGCCGACTTAGGTACAAGAGGACTGACACTCTCACTTTCTATGAGTTGAACCGCTCCTGTGAGTATAGTTTTAGATTCCGATGCTTCACTTCAGGTTTACAGTATACCTAGCACCTTCTTATTGACGATGAAACACAGAAATTGCGTCCGAATTTAATACCGAAGGCACATTGCCGTTTTAAGTACAAGTGGACTGACACTCTCCCTTTCTATGATTTGAACCTCTCCTGTGAGTCCAGTTTTAGATTCCGATGCTTCACTTCAGGCTTACTGTATCCCTTGAACCTTCTTATTGACGATGAAACACAGATATGGCACCCGAATTTAATACAAAAGACACAATGCAGACTTATGTAGAAGAGGACTGACACTCTCACTTTCTATGAGTTGAACCTCTCCTGTGAGACCAGTTTTAGATTCCGATGCTTCACTTCAGGTTTACTGTATACCTTGCACCTACTTATTGACGATGAAACACAGAAATTGCATTCCAAATTTAATACAAAAGGCACAATGCCGACTTAAGTGCAAGAGGACTGACACTCTGACTTTCTATGATTTGAACCTCTCCTGTGAGTCCAGGTTTAGATTCCGATTCTTCACTTTAGGTTTAAGGGATACATTGGACTTTCTTATTGACGATGAAACACAGAAATGGTATCGGAATTGAATTCAAAAGGCAGAATGCCGACTTAAGTACGAGAAGACAGACACTCTAACTTTCTATGATTTGAACCTCTCCTGTGAGTCCAGTTTTAGATTCCGAAGCTTCACTTCAGGTTTACTGTATCCCTTGGACCTTCTTATTGACGATGAAACACAGAGATTGCATCCGAATTTAATACAAAAGGCACAATGCCGACTTAAGTACAAAAGGACTGACACTCTCACTTTCTATGATTTGAACCTCTCCTGTGAGCCCAGTTTTAGATTCCGATGCTTCACGTCAGGTTTACTGTATCCCTTGGACCGTCTCATTGGCGATGAAACACAGTATTGCATCCGATTTTAATACAAAAGGCACAATGCAGACTTATGTAGAAGAGGACTGACACTCTCACACCAGATGGCAGTTATAAGAGTCGAGGGACATGAAAGGGAAGCAGTGGTTGGGAAGGGAGTAAGACAGGGTTGTAGCCTCTCCCCGATGTTGTTCAATCTGTATATTGAGCAAGCAGTAAAGGAAACAAAAGAAAAATTCGGAGTAGGTATTAAAATTCATGGAGAAGAAATAAAAACTTTGAGGTTCGCCGATGACATTGTAATTCTGTCAGAGACAGCAAAGGACTTGGAAGAGCAATTGAATGGAATGGACAGTGTCTTGAAAGGAGGATATAAGATGAACATCAACAACAGCAAAACAAGGATAATGGAATGTAGTCTAATTAAGTCGGGTGATGCTGAGGGAATTAGATTAGGAAATGAGGCACTTAAAATAGTAAAGGAGTTCTGCTATTTGGGGAGCAAAATAACTGATGATGGTCGAAGTAGAGAGGATATAAAAACCAGTCTCAGGACTGAAGACCACAACATCAACAACAATGCCGACTTAAGTACAAGAGGACTGATACACTCACTTTCTATGACTTGAACCTCTCCTGTGAGTCCAGTTTTAGATTCCGATGCTTCACTTCAGGTTTACTGTATACCTTGCACCTTCTTATTGACGACGAAACACAGAAATTATATCCGAATTTTATATAAAAGGCACAATGCCGACTTAAGTACAAGAGGACCGACACTCTAACTTTCTATGATTTGAACCTCTCCTGTGAGTCCAGTTTTATATTCCGATGCTTCACTTCAAGTTAACTGTATACCTTGGACCTTCTTATTGACGATGAAATAGAGAAATTGTATCCCAATTTAATTCAAAAGGCACTATGCCGTCTTAAGTACAAGAGGACAGACACTCTAACTTTCTATGATTTGAACCTCTCATGTGAGTCCAAATTTAGATTCCGAAGCTTCACTTCAGGTTTACTGTATCCCTCGGACCTTCTTAGTGACGATGAAACACAGAAATTGCATCCGAATTTAATACAAAAGTCACAATGTCGACTTAAGTACAAGGGGACTGACAATCTCACTTTCTATAATTTGAACCTCTCCTGTGAGTCCAGTTTTAGAATCCGATGCTTTACTTCAGGTCTACTGTATACCTTGTACCTTCTTATTGACGATGAAACACAGAAATTGCATCCGAAATTAATACAAAAGGCACAATGCCGACTTAAGTACAAGAGGACTGACACTCTCACTTTCAATGATTTGTAACTCTCCTGTGAGATCAGTTTTAGATTCCGATGCTTCACTCCAGGTTTCCTGTATACCTTGCACCTTCTTATTGACGAAGAAACACAGAAATTGCATCCGAATTTAATACAAAAAGCACAATGCCGACTTAAGTAGAAGAGGACTGACACTCTCACTTTCTATGATTAGAACCTCTCCTGTCAGTCCAGTTTTAGATTCCGATGCTTCACGTCAGGTTTACTGTTTCCCTTGGGCCTTCTTATTGACGATGAAACACAGAAATTGCATCCGATTTTAATACAAAAGGCACAATGCCGACTTAAGTACAAGAGGACGGACACTCTATCTATGATTTGAACCTCTCCTGTGTGTCCAGTTTTAGATTCCGATGCTTCACTTCAGGTTTACTGTATACCTTGCACCTTCTTATTGACGACGAAACACAGAAATTATATCCGAATTTTATACAAAAGGCACAATGCCGACTTAAGTACAAGAGGACTGACACTCTAACTTTCTATGATTTGAACCTCTCCTGTGAGTCCAGTTTTAGATTCCGACGCTTCACTTCAGGTTTACTGCATCCCTTGGACCTTCTCATTGATGATGAAACACAGATATTGCATTCGAATTTATTACAAAAGTCACAATGCCGACTTAACAACAAGAGGACTGACACTCTAACTTTCTATGATTTGAACCTCTCCTGCGAGTTCAGATTTAGATTGCGATGCTTAACTTCAGGTTTACTGTATACCTTAGGCCTTCGTATTGACGATGAAACACAGAAATTGCATCGGAATTAAATTCTAAAGGAACAATGCCGAGTTAAGTACAAGAGGACTGACACTCTAACTTTGTATGATTTGAACCTCTCCTGTGAGTCCAGCTTTAGATTCCGATGCTTCACTTCAGGTTTACTGTATCCTTGGACCTTCTTATTGACGATGAAACACAGAAATTGCATCCGAATATAAAACAAAAGGCACAATGCCGACTTAAGTACAAGAGGACCGACACTCTCACTTTCTATGATTTGAACCTCTCCTGTGAGTCCAGTTTAAGATCCCGATGCCTCACTTCAGGTTTTCTGTATCCCTTGGACCTTCTTATTGACGATGAAACGCAGAAATTGCATCCGAATTTAATACTAAAGGCGCAATGCCGACTTAAGTACAAGAGGACTGTCACTCTAACTTTCTATGATTTGAACCTCTCCTCTGAGTCCAGTTTTCGTTTCCAATGCTTCACTTCAGTTTTACTGTATACCTTGCGCCTTCTTATTGACGATGAAACACAGAAATTGCATCCGAATTTAATACAAAATGCACAAAGCCGACTTAAGTACAAGAAGATTGACACTCTAACTTTCTATGATTTGACCTCTACTGTGAGTCCATTTTTAGATGCCGATGTTACACTTCCGGTTTACTGTATACCTCGCACCTTCTTATTGACGATGAAACACAGAAATTGCATCGGAATTAAATTCAAAAGGCATAATGCCGACTTCAGTACAAGAGGTCTGACACTCTAACTTACTATGATTTGAACCTCTCCTGTGAGTCCAGATTTAGATTCCGATGCTTCACTTCAGGGTTACTGAATCCTTTAAACCTTCCTATTGACGATGAAACACAGATATTGCATCCGAATTTAATACAAAAGGCACAATGCCGACTTAAGTACAAGAGGACTGACACTCTCACTTTCTATGATTTGAACCGCTCCTGTGAGTATAGTTTTAGATTCCGATGCTTCACTTCAGGTTTACAGTATACCTAGCACCTTCTTATTGACGATGAATCACGGAAATTGCGTCCGAATTTAATACCAAAGGCACATTGCCGACTTAAGTACAAGTGGACTGACACTCTCCCTATCTATGATTTGAACCTCTCCTGTGAGTCCAGTTTTAGATTCCGATGCTTCACTTCAGGCCTACTGTATCCCTTGAACCTTCTTATTGGCGATGAAACACAGATATTGCATCCGAATTTAATACAAAAGACACAATGCAGACTTATGTAGAAGAGGACTGACACTCTCACTTTCTATGAGTTGAACCTCTGATGTGAGACCAGTTTTAGATTCCGATGCTTCACTTCAGGATTACTGTATACCTTGCACCTACTTATTGACGATCAAACACAGAAATTGCATTCCAAATTTAATACAAAAGGCACAATGCCGACTTAAGTACAAGAGGACTGACACTCTAACTTTCTATGATTTGAACCTCTCCTGTGAGTCCAGTTTTAGATTCCGATTCTTCACTTCAGGTTTAAGGGATACATTGGACCTTCTTATTGACGATGAAACACAGAAATGGTATCGGAATTGAATTCAAAAGGCAGAATGCCGACTTAAGTACGAGAGGACTGACACTCTAACTTTCTATGATTTGAACCTCTCCTGTGAGTCCAGTTTTAGATTCCGAAGCTTCACTTCAGGTTTACAGTATCCCTTGGACCTTCTTATTGACGATGAAACACAGAGATTGCATCCGAATTTAATACAAAAGGTACAATGCCGACATAAGTACAAAAGGACTGACACTCTCACTTTCTATGATTTGAACCTCTCCTGTGAGCCCAGTTTTAGATTCCGATGCTTCACGTCAGGTTTACTGTATCCCTTGGACCTTCTTATTGACGATGAAACACAGAAATTGCATCCGATTTTAATACAAAAGGCACAATGCCGACTTAAGTACAAGAGGACTGACACTCTCACTTTCTATGATTTGAACCTCTCCTGTGAGAGCAGTTTTACATTCCGATGCTTTACTTCAGGTTTACTGTATACCTTGCACCTTCTTATTGACGACGGAACACAGAAATTATATCCGAATTTTATGCAAATGGCACAATGCCGACTTCAGTACAAGAGGACTGACACTCTCACTTTCTATGATTTGAACCGCTCCTGTGAGTATAGTTTTAGATTCCGATGCTTCACTTCAGGTTTACAGTATACCTAGCACCTTCTTATTGACGATGAAACACGGAAATTGCGTCCGAATTTAATACCAAAGGCACATTGTCGACTTAAGTACAAGTGGACTGACACTCTCCCTTTCCATGATTTGAACCTCTCCTGTGAGTCCAGTTTTAGATTCCGATGCTTCACTTCAGGCCTACTGTATCCCTTGAACCTTCTTATTGGCGATGAAACACAGATATTGCATCCGAATTTAATACAAAAGGCACAATGCAGACTTATGTAGAAGAGGACTGACACTCTCACTTTCTATGAGTTGAACCTCTAATGTGAGACCAGTTTTAGATTCCGATGCTTCACTTCAGGATTACTGTATACCTTGCACCTACTTATTGACGATCAAACACAGAAATTGCATTCCAAATTTAATACAAAAGGCACAATGCCGACTTAAGTACAAGAGGACTGACACTCTAACTTTCTATGATTTGAACCTCTCCTGTGAGTCCAGTTTTAGCTTCCGATTCTTCACTTCAGATTTAAGGGATACATTGGACCTTCTTATTGACGATGAAACACAGAAGTGGTATCGGAATTGAATTCAAAAAGCAGAATGCCGACTTAAGTACGAGAGGACTGACACTCTAACTTTCTATGATTTGAACCTCTCCTGTGAGTCCAGTTTTAGATTCCGAAGCTTCACTTCAGGTTTACTGTATCCCTTGGCTCTTCTTGTTGACGATGAAACACAGAGATTGCATCCGAATTTAATACAAAAGGTACAATGCCGACATAAGTACAAAAGGACTGACACTCTCACTTTCTATGATTTGAACCTCTCCTGTGAGCCCAGTTTTAGATTCCGATGCTTCACGTCAGGTTTACTGTATGCCTTGGACCTTCTTATTGACGATGAAACATAGAAATTACATCCGATTTTGATACAAAAGGCACAATGCCGACTTAAGTACAAGAGGACTGACACTCTCACTTTCTATGACTTGAACCACTCCTGTGAGTCCAGTTTTAGATTCCGATGCTTCACTTCAGGTTTACTGTATACCTTGCACCTTCTTATTGACGACGAAACACAGAAATTATATCCGAATTTTATACAAATGGCACAATACCGACTTAAGTACAAGAGGACTGACACTCTAACTTTCTATGATTTGAACCTCTCCTGTGAGTCCAATTTTATATTCCGATGCTTCACTTCAGGTTAACTGTATACCTTGGACCTTCTTATTGACGATGAAATAGAGAAATTGTATCCGAATTTAATACAAAAGGCACTATGCCGACTTAAGTACAAGAGGACAGACGCTCTAACTTTCTATGATTTGAACCTCTCCTGTGAGTCCAGTTTTAGATTCCGAAGCTTCACTTCAGGTTTACTGTATCCCTTGGACCTTCTTATTGACGATGAAACACAGAAATTAAATCCGAATTTAATACAAAAGGCGCAATGCCAACTTAAGTAAAAGCGGACTGACACTCTCACTTTCTATGATTTGAACCTCTCCCGTGAGTCCTGTTTTAGATTCCCATGCTTCACTTCAGGTTTACCGTATCCCTTGGACCTTCTTATTGACGATGAAACACAGAAATTGCATCCGAATTTAATACAAAAGGCACAATGCCGACTTAAGTACAAACGGACTGACACTCTCACTCTGTATGATTTGAACCTCTCCTGTGAGTCCAGTTTTAGATTCCGATGCTTCACTTCAGGTTTACTGTATCCCTTGGACCTTCTTAGTGACGATGAAACATAGAAATAGCATCCGAATTTAATATAAAAGTCACAGTGTCGACTTAAGTACAAGATGACTGACACTCTCACTTTCAATGATTTGTAACTCTCCTGTGAGTTCAGTTTTAGATTCCGATGCTTCACTTCAGGTTTACTGTATCCTTGGACCTTCTTATTGACGATGAAACTCAGAAATTGCATCCGAATATAAAACAAAAGGCACAATGCCGACTTAAGTACAAGAGGACCGACACTCTAAATTTCTATGATTTGAACCTCTCCTCTGAGTCCAGTTTTCGTTTCCAATGCTTCACTTCAGTTTTACTGTATACCTTGCGCCTTCTTATTGACGATGAAACACAGAAATTGCATCCGAATTTAATACAAAAGGTACAATGCCGACTTAAGTACAAAAGGACTGACACTCTCACTTTCTATGATTTGAACCTCTCCTGTGGGCCCAGTTTTAGATTCCGATGCTTCACGTCAGGTTTACTGTATCCCTTGGACCTTTTTATTGACGATGAAACACAGAAATTGCATCGGAATTAAATTCAAAAGGCATTATGCCGACTTAAGTACGAGAGGACTGACACTCTAACTTTCTATGATTTGAACCTCTCCTGTGAGTCCAGTTTTAGATTCCGAAGCTTCACTTCAGGTTTACTGTATCCCTTGGACCTTCTTATTGACGATGAAACACAGAGATTGCATCCGAATTTAATACAAAAGGTACAATGCCGACTTAAGTACAAAAGGACTGACACTCTCACTTTCTATGATTTGAACCTCTCCTGTGAGCCCAGTTTTAGATTCCGATGCTTCACGTCAGGTATACTGTATCCCTTGGACCTTTTTATTGACGATGAAACACAGAAATTGCATCCGATTTTAATACAAAAGGCACAATGCCGACTTAAGTACAAGAGGACTGACACTCTCACTTTCTATGACTTGAACCTCTCCTGTGAGTCCAGTTTTAGATTCCGATGCTTCACTTCAGGTTTACTGTATACCTTGCACCTTCTTATTGACAACGAAACACAGAAAATATATCCGAATTTTATACAAATGGCACAATGCCGACTTAAGTACAAGAGGACTGACACTCTCACTTTCAATGATTTGTAACTCTCCTGTGAGTTCAGTTTTAGATTCCGATGCTTCACTCCAGGTTTACAGTATACCTTGCACCTTCTTATTGACGATGAAACACAGAAATTGCATCCGAATTTAATACAAAAGGCACAATGCCGACTTAAGTACAAGAGGACTGACACTCTCACTTTCTATGACTTTAACCTCTCCTGTGTGTCCAGTTTTAGATTCCGATGCTTCACTTCAGGTTTACTGTATACCTTGCACCTTCTTATTGACGACGAAACTCAGAAATTATATCCGAATTTTATACAAAAGGCACAATGCCGAAATAAGTACAAGAGGACTGTCACTCTCACTTTCTATGATTTGCTCCTCTCCTGTGACTCCAGTTTTACTGTCCGACGCTTCACTTCAGGTTCACTGCATCCCTTGGACCTTCTCATTGATGATGAAACACAGATATTGCATCCGAATTTAATACAAAAGTCACAATGCCGACTTAAGAACAAGAGGACTGACACTCTAACTTTCTATGATTCTAACCACTCCTGCGAGTTCAGATTTAGATTCCGAAGCTTAACTTCAGGTTTACTGTATACCTTGGACCCTCGTATTGACGATGAAACACAAAAATTGCATCGGAATTAAATTCTAAAGGAACAATGCCGAGTTAAGTACAAGAGGACTGACACTGTAACTTAGTATGATTTGAACCTCTCCTGTGAGTCCAGCTTTAGATTCCGATGCTTCACTTCAGGTTCACTGTATCCTTGGACCTTCTTATTGACGATGAAACACAGAAATTGCATCCGAAATTAAAACAAAAGGCACAATGCCGACTTAAGTACAAGAGGACCGACACTCTCACTTTCTATGATTTGAACCTCTCCTGTGAGTCGAGTTTTAGATTCCGATGCTTCACTTCACGTTTAAGGGATACATTGGACCTTCTTATTGACGATGAATCGCAGAAATTGCATTCGAATTTAATACTAAGGGCGCAATGCCGACTTAAGTACAAGAGGACTGACACTCTAACTTTCTATGAATTGAACCTCTCCTGTGAGTCGAGTTTTAGATTCCGATGCTTCACTTCAGGTTTACTGTACACCTTGGACATTCTTATTGACGATGAAACTTAGGAATTGCATCGGAATTAAATTCAAAAGCCACAATGCCGTCTTAAGTACAAGAGGAGTGACACTCTAACTTTCTATGATTTGAACCTCTCCTGTAATTCCAGTTTTAGATGCCGATGTTACACTTCATGTTTACTGTATACCATTGACCTACTTATTGACGATGGAGAACAGAAATGGCATCGGAATTAAATTCAAAAGGCACAGTGCCGACGTAAGTACAAGAGGACTGACACTCTAACTTTCTATGATTTGAACCTCTCCTGTGAATCCAGTTTTAGATTCCGATTCTTCACTTCAGGTTTAAGGGATACATTGGACCTTCTTATTGACGATGATACACAGAAATGGTATCGGAATGGAATTCAAAAGGCAGAATGCCGACTTAAGTAAAAGAGGACTGACACTCTCACTTTCTATGACTTGAACCTCTCCTGTGAGTCCAGTTTTAGATTCCGATGCTTCACTTCAGGATTACTGTATCCTTGGACCTTCTTATTGACGATGAAACGCAGAAATTGCATTCGAATTTAATACTAAAGGCACAATGCCGACTTAAGTACAAGAGGACTGTCACTCTAACTTTCTATGATTTGAACGTCTCCTGTGAGTCCAGCTTTAGATTGCGATGTTTCACTTCAGGTTTACTGTATCCCTTGGACCTTCTTATTGACGATGAAACACTGAAATTGCATCGGAATTAAATACAAAAGCCACAATGCCGACTTAAGTACAAGAGGTCTGACACTATAACTTTCTATGGTTTGAACCTCAAATGTGGGTCCAGTTTTAGATTCCGATGCTTCACTTCAGGTTTACTGTATCCCTTGGACCTTGTATTTGACGATGAAGCACAGAAATTGCATCGGAATTAAATTCAAACGCCACAATGCCGACTTAAGTACAAGGGGAGTGACACACTAACTTTCTATGATTTGAACCTCTCCTGTGAGTCCAGTTTTAGATGCCGATGTTACACTTCAGGTTTACTGTATACCATGGACCTTCTTATTGACGATGAAGCACAGAAATTGCATCGGAATTAAATTTAAAAGGCACAATGCCGACTTAATTACAAGAGGACTGAGACTCTAACTTTCTATGATTTGAACCTCTCCTGTGAGTCCAGTTTTAGATTCCGATCCTTCACTTCAGGTTTACTGTATACCTTGCACCTTCTTATTGACGATGAAACACAGAAATTGCATCCGAATTTAATACAAAAGGCACAATGACGACTTAAGTACAAGCGGACTGACAATCTCACTTTCTATGATTTGAACCTCTCCTGTGAGTCCAGTTTTAGATTCCGATGCTTCACTTCAGGTTTACTGTACCCCTTGGACCTTCTTAGTGACGATGAAACACAGAAATTGCATCCGAATTTAATACAAAAGTCACAATGTCGACTTAAGTACAAAAGGACTGACACTCTCACTTTCTATAATTTGAACCTCTCCTGTGAGTCCAGTTTTAGAATCCGATGCTTTACTTCAGGTTTACTGTATACCTTGTACCTTCTTATTGACGATGAAACACAGAAATTGCATCCGAAATTAATACAAAAGGCACAATGCCGACTTAAGTACAAGAGGACTGACACTCTCACTTTCAATGATTTGTAACTCTCCTGTGAGTTCAGTTTTAGATTCCGATGCTTCACTCCAGGTTTACTGTATACCTTGCACCTTCTTATTGACGATGAAACACAGAAATTGATCCGAATTTAATACAAAAGGCACAATGCCGACTTAAGTAAAAGACGACTGACACTCTCACTTTCTATGATTTAAACCTCTCCTGTGAGTCCAGTTTTATATTCCGATGCTTCACTTCAGGTTAACTGTATACCTTGGAACTTCTTATTGACGAAAAAATTGAGAAATTGTATCCGAATTTAATTCAAAAGGCACTATGCCGACTTAAGTACAAGAGGACAGACACTCTAACTTTCTATGATTTGAACCTCTCCTGTGAGTCCAGTTTTAGATTCCGAAGCTTCACTTCAGGTTTACTGCATCCCTTGGACCTTCTCATTGATGATGAAACACAGATATTGCATCCGAATTTAATATAAAAGTCACAATGCCGACTTAAGAACAAGAGGACTGTCACTCTACTTTCTATGATTTGAACCTCTCCTGCGAGTTCAGATTTAGATTCCGATGCTTCACTTCAGGTTTACTGTATCCTTGGACCTTCTTATTGACGATGAAACACAGAAATTGCATCCGAAATTAAAACAAAAGGCACAATGCCGACTTAAGTACAAGAGGACCGACACTCTCACTTTCTATGATTTGAACCTCGCCTGTGAGTCCAGTTTAAGGTTCCGATGCTTCACTTCAGGTTTTCTGTATCCCTTGGACCTTCGTATTGACGATGAAACACAGAAATTGCATCGGAATTAAATTCGAAAGGAACAATGCCGACTTAAGTACAAGCGGACTGACACTCTCACTTTCTATGATTTGAACCTCTCCTGTGGGTCCAGTTTTAGATTCCGATGCTTCACTTCAGGTTTACTGTATCCCTTGGACCTTCTTATTGACGATTAAACACAGAAATTGCATCCGAATTCAATACTAAAGGCGCAATGCGGACTTAAGTACTAGACGACTGGCACTCTAATTTTCTATGATTTGAACCTCTCCTGTGAATCGAGTTTCAGATTCCGATGCTTCACTTCAGGTTTACTGTATACCTTGGACCTTCTTATTGACGATGAAACTTAGGAATTGCATCGGAATTAAATTCAAAAGCCACAATGCCGTCTTAAGTACAAGAGGAGTGACACTCTAACTTTCTATGATTTGAACCTCTCCTGTAATTCCAGTTTTAGATGCCGATGTTACACTTCATGTTTACTGTATACCATGGACCTACTTATTGACGATGGAGAACAGAAATTGCATCGGAATTAAAATCAAAAGGCACAATGCCGACTTAAGTACAAAAGGACTGAGACTTTAACTTTCTATGATTTGAACCTCTCCTGTGAGTCCAGTATTAGAATCCGAGTCTTCACTTCAGGTTTTCTGTATCCCTTGCACCTTCTTACTGACGATGAAAGAGAGAAAGTGCATCGAAATTAAATTCAAAAGGCACAATGCCGACTTAGTAGAAGAGGACTGACACTCTCACTTTCTATGATTAGACCCTCTCCTGTCAGTCCAGTTTTAGATTCCGATGCTTCACGTCAGGTTTACTGTATCCCTTGGACCTTCTTATTGACGATGAAACACAGAAATTGCATCCGATTTTAATACAAAAGGCACAATGCCGACTTAAGTACAAGAGGATTGACACTCTCACTTTCTATGACTTGAACCTCTCCTGTGTGTCCAGTTTTAGATTCCGATGCTTCACTTCAGGTGTACTGTATACCTTGCACCTTCTTATTGACGACGAAACACAGAAATTATATCCGAATTTTATACAAAAGGCACAATGCCGACTTAAGTACAAGAGGACTGACACTCTAACTTTCTATGATTTGAACCTCTCCTGTGAGTCCAGTTTTATATTCCGATGCTTCACTTCAGGTTAACTGTATACCTTGGACCTTCTTATTGACGATGAAATTGAGAAATTGTATCCGAATTTAATACAAAAGGCACTATACCGACTTAAGTACAAGAGGACAGACACTCTAACTTTCTATGATTTGAACCTCTCCTGTGATTCCAGTTTAAAGATTCCGAAGCTTCACTTCAGGTTTAATGCAACCCTTGGACCTTCTCATTGATGATGAACCTCAGATATTGCATCCGAATTTAATACAAAAGGCACAATGCCGACTTAAGTACAAGAGGACCGACACTCTCACTTTCTATGATTTGAACCCCTCCTGTGAGTCCAGTTTAAGATTCCGATGCTTCACTTCAGGTTTTCTGTATCCCTTGGACCTTCTTATTGACGATGAAACGCAGAAATTGCATTCGAATTTAATACTAAAGGCGCAATGCCGACTTAAGTACAAGAGGACTGACGCTCTAACTTTCTATGATTTGAACCTCTCCCGTAATTCCAGTTTTCGATGCCGATATTACACTTCATGTTTACTGTATACCATTGACCTACTTATTGACGATGGAGAACAGATATTGCATCGGAATTAAATTCAAAAGGCACAGTGCCGACGTAAGTACAAGAGGACCGACACTCTAACTTTCTATGATTTGAACCTCTCCTGTGAGTCCAGTTTTAGATTCCGATTCTTCACTTCAGGTTTAAGGGATACATTGGACCTTCTTATTGACTATGAAACACAGAAATGGTATCGGAATGGAATTCAAAAGGCAGAATGCCGACTTAAGTAAAAGAGGACTGACACTCTCACTTTCTATGACTTGAACCTCTCCTGTGAGTCCAGTTTTAGATTCCGATGCTTCACTTCAGGTTTACTGTATCCTTGGACCTTCTTATTGACGATGAAACGCAGAAATTGCATCCGAATTTAATACTAAAGGCGCAATGCCGACTTAAGTACAAGAGGACTGACACTCTAACTTTCTATGATTTGAACCTCTCCTGTAATTCCAGTTTTAGATGCCGATGTTACACTTCATGTTTACTGTATACCATTGACCTACTTGTTGACGATGGAGAACAGAAATTGCATCGGAATGGAATTCAAAAGGCACAATGCCGACTTAAGTACAAAAGGACTAAGACTTTAACTTTCTATGATTTGAACCTCTCCTGTGAGTCCAGTCTTAGATTCCGATGCTTCACTTCAGGTTTGCTGTATACCATGGACCATCTTATTGATGATGAAGCACAGAAAATGCATCGGAGTTAAATTCAAAAGTCACAATGCCGACTTAAGCACAAGAGGACTGAGACTCTAACTTTCTATGATTTGAACCTCTCGTGTGAGTCCAGTTTTAGATCCCGATGCTTCACTTCAGGTATACTGTATACCTGGCACCATCTTATTGACGATGAAACACAGAAATTGCATCCGAATTTAATACAAAGGGCTTAATACCGACTTAAGTACAAGAGGACTGTGACTCTCACATTCTATCATTTGAACCTCGCCTGTGAGTCCAGTTTTAGATTCCGATGCTTCACTTCAGGTTTAGTTGTATACCTTGCACCTTCTTATTGACGATGAAACACAGAATTTGCATCGGAATTAAATTCAAAAGGCACAATACCGACTTAAGTACAAGAGGACTGTCACTCTGAGTTTCTATGATTTGAACCTCTCCAGTGAGTCCAGTTTTACATTCCGATGCTTCACTTTAGGTTTACTGTATCCCTTAGACCTTCTTATTGATGATGAAACACAGAAATTGCATCTCAATTTAGTACAAAAGTCACATTGCCGACTTAAGTACAAGAGAACTGACTTCCTAACTTTCTATGATTTGAACCTCTCCTGTGAGTCCAGTCTTAGATTCCGATGCTTAACTTCAGGTTAACTGTAAACCTTGGACCTTCGTTTTGACGATGAAGCACAGAAATTGCATCGGAATTAAATTCAAATGGCACAATGCCGACTTAAGTACAAGAGGACTGTCACTCTAACTTTCTATGATTTGAACGTCTCCTGTGAGTCCAGATTTAGATTCCGATGTTTCACTTCAGGTTTACTGTATCCCTTGGACCTTCTTATTGACGATGAAACACTGAAATTGCATCGGAATTAAATACAAAAGCCACAATGCCGACTTAAGTACAAGAGGTCTGACACTATAACTTTCTATGGTTTGAACCTCAAATGTGGGTCCAGTTTTAGATTCCGATGCTTAACTTCAGGTTTACTGTATCCCTTGGACCTTCTATTTGACGATGAAGCACAGAAATTGCATCGGAATTAAATTCGAAGGCCACAATGCCGACTTAAGTGCAAGGGGAGTGACACACTAACTTACTACGATTTGAACCTCTCCTGTGAGTCCAGTTTTTGATGCCGATGTTACACTTCAGGTATACTGTATACCATGGAGCTTCTTATTGACGATGAAGCACAGAAATTGCATCGGAATTAAATTTAAAAGGCACAATGCCGACTTAAGTAGAAGAGGACTGACACTCTCACCTTCTATGATTAGAACCTCTCCTGTCAGTCCAGTTTTAGATTCCGATGCTTCACGTCAGGTTTACTGTATCCCTTGCACCTTCTTATTGACGATGAAACACAGAAATTGCATTCGATTTTAATACAAAAGGCACAATGCCGACTTAAGTACAAGAGGACTGACACTCTCACTTTCTATGACTTGAACCTCTCCTGTGAGTCCAGTTTTACATTCCGATGCTTCACTTCAGGTTTACAGTATAACTCGCACCTTCTTATTGACGACGAAACACAGAAATTATATCCGAATTTTATACAAAAGGTACAATGCCGACTTAAGTACAAGAGGACTGACACTCTAACTTTCTATGATTTGAACCTCTCCTGTGAGTCCAGTTTTATATTCCGATGCTTCACTTCAGGTTAACTGTATACCTTGGACCTGCTTATTGACGAAAAAATTGAGAAATTGTATCCGAATTTAATACAAAAGGCACTATGCCGACTTAAGTACAAGAGGACAGACACTCTAACTTTCTGTGATTTGAACCTCTCCTGTGAGTCCAGTTTTAGATTCCGAAGCTTCACTTCAGGTTTACTACATCCCTTGGACCTTCTCATTGATGATGAAACACAGATATTGCATCCGAATTTAATACAAAAGTCCCAATGCCGACTTAAGAACAAGAGGACTGACACTCTAACTTTCTATGATTTGAACCTCTCCTGCGAGTTCAGATTTAGATTCCGATGCTTCACTTCAGGTTTACTGTATCCTTGGACCTTCTTATTGACGATGAAACACAGATATTGCATCCGAAATTAAAACAAAAGGCACAATGCCGACTTAAGTACAAGAGGACCGACACTCTCACTTTCTATGATTTGAACCTCTCCTGTGAGTCCAGTTTAAGGTTCCGATGCTTCACTTCAGGTTTTCTGTATCCCTTGGACCTTCGTATTGACGATGAAACACAGAAATTGCATCGGAATTAAATTCTAAAGGAACAATGCCGACTTAAGTACAAGCGGACTGACACTCTCACTTTCTATGATTTGAACCTCTCCTGTGGGTCCAGTTTTACATCCCGATGCTCCACTTCAGGTATACTGTATACCTGGCACCTTCTTATTGACGATGAAACACAGAAATTGCATCCGAATTTAATACAAAGGGCTTAATACCGACTTAAGTACAAGAGGACTGTGACCCTCACGTTCTATCATTTGAACCTCTCCTGTGAGGTCAGTTTTAGATTCCGATGCTTCACTTCAGGTTTAGTTGTATACCTTGCACCTTCTTATTGACGATGAAACACAGAATTTGCACCGGAATTAAATTCAAAAGGCACAATGCCGACATAAGTACAAGAGGACTGACACTCTAACTTTCTATGCTTTGAACCTCTCCAGTGAGTCCAGCTTTACATTCCGATGCTTCACTTTAGGTTTACTGTATCCCTTAGACCTTCTTATTGATGAAAAAACACTGAAATTGCATCTCAATTTAATACAAAAGTCACAATGCCGACTTAAGTACAAGAGAACTGACTTTCTAATTTTCTATGATTTGAACCTCTCCTGTGAGTCCAGTCTTAGATTCCGATGCTTAACTTCAGGTTAACTGTAAACCTTGGACCTTCGTTTTGACGATGAAGCACAGAAATTGCATCGGAATTAAATTCAAAAGCCACAATGCCGACTTAAGTACAGGGGGAGTACCACACTAACTTTCTATGATTTGAACCTCTCCTGTGGGTCCAGTTTTAGATGCCGATGTTACACTTCAGGTTTACTGTACACCATGGACCTTCTTATTGACGATGAAGCACAGAAATTGCATCGGAATTAAATTCAAAAGGCACAATGCCGACTTAAGTACAAGAGAACTGACACTCTAACTTCCTATGATATGAACCTCTCCTGTGAGTCCAGTTTTAGATTCCGATCCTTCACTTCAGGTTTACTGTATACCTTGCACCTTCTTATTGACGATGAAACACAGAAATTGCATCGGAATTAAATTCAAATGGCACAATGCCTACTTAAGTACAAGAGGACTGAGACTCTAACTTTCTATGATTTCAACCTCTCCTGACAGTCCAGTTTTAAATTCCGATGCTTCACCTCCTTTTTACTGTATCCCTTGGACCTTCTTATTGACGACGAAACACAGAAATTGCATCCGAATTTAATACAAAAGGCACAATGCCGACTTAAGTACAGGAGGACTGAGACTCTAACTTTCTATGATTTGAACCTCTCCTGTGGGTCCAGATTTAGATTCCGATGCTTCACTTCAGGATTACTGTATCCCTTGGACCTTCTTATTGACGATGAAACACAGAAATTGCATCCGAATTTAATACAAAACTAACAATGCCGTCCTAAGTACAAGAGGACTGACACTCTAACTTTCTATGATTTGAACCTCTCCTGTGAGTCCAGTTTTAGATTCCGATGAATAACGTCAGGTTTACTCTTACACCTTGGAACTTCGTATTGACGATGAAACACAGAAATTGCATCGGAATTAAATTCAAAAGGCACAATGCCGACTTAAGTACAAGAGGACTGAGACTTTAACTTTCTTTGATTTGAACCTCTCCTGTGAGTGCAGTTTTTGATTCCGATTCTTCACTTCAGGTTTACTGTATCCTTGGACCTTCTTATTGACGATGATACACAGAAATTGCATCCGAATTTAAAACAAAAGGCACAATGCCGACTTAAGTACAAGAGGACCGACACTCTCACTTTCTATGATTTGAACCTCTCCTGTGAGTCCAGTTTTTGATTCCGATTCTTCACTTCAGGTTTACTGTATTCCTTGGACCTTCTTATTGACGATGAAACGCAGAAATTGCATCCGAATTTAATACTAAATGCGCAATGCCGACTTAAGTACTAGAGGACTGGCACTCTAATTTTCTATGATTTGAACCTCTCCTGTGAATCGAGTTTTAGATTCCGATGCTTCACTTCAGGTTTACTGTATACCTTGGACCTTCTTATTGACGATGAAACTTAGGAATTGCATCGGAATTAAATTCAAAAGCCACAATGCCGTCTTAAGTACAAGAGGAGTGACACTCTAACTTTCTATGATTTGAACCTCTCCTGTAATTCCAGTTTTAGATGCCGATGTTACACTTCATGTTTACTGTATACCATGGACCTACTTATTGACGATGGAGAACAGAAATTGCATCGGAAATAAATTCAAAAGGCACAATGCCGACTTAAGTACAAAAGGACTGAGACTTTAACTTTCTATGATTTGAACCTCTCCTGTGAGTCCAGTTTTAGAATCCGAGTCTTCACTTCAGGTTTACTGTATCCCTTGCACCTTCTTACTGACGATGAAAGAGACAAAGTGCATCGAAATTAAATTCAAAAGGCACAATGCCGACTTAGTAGAAGAGGACTGACACTCTCACTTTCTATGATTAGAACCTCTCGTGTCAGTCCAGTTTTAGATTCCGATGCTTCACGTCAGGTTTACTGTATCCCTTGGACCTTCTTATTGACGATGAAACACAGAAATTGCATCCGATTTTAATACAAAAGGCACAATGCCGACTTAAGTACAAGAGGATTGACACTCTCACTTTCTATGACTTGAACCTCTCCTGTGTGTCCAGTTTTAGATTCCGATGCTTCACTTCAGGTTTACTGTATACCTTGCACCTTCTTATTGACGACGAAACACAGAAATTATATCCGAATTTTATACAAAAGGCACAATGCCGACTTAAGTACAAGAGGACTGACACTCTAACTTTCTATGATTTGAACCTCTCCTGTGAGTCCAGTTTTATATTCCGATGCTTCACTTCAGATTAACTGTATACCTTGGACCTTCTTATTGACGATGAAATTGAGAAATTGTATCCGAATTAAATACAAAAGGCACTATGCCGACTTAAGTACAAGAGGATAGACACTCTAACTTTCTATGATTTGAACCTCTCCTGTGAGTCCAGTTTAAAGATTCCGAAGCTTCACTTCAGGTTTAATGCATCCCTTGGACCTTCTCATTGATGATGAAACACAGATATTGCATCCGAATTTAATACAAAAGTCACAATGCCGACTTAAGAACAAGAGGACTGACACTCTAACTTTCTATGATTTGAACCTCTCCTGCGAGTTGAGATTTAGGTTCCGATGCTTAACTTCAGGTTTACTGTATACCTTGGACCCTCGTATTGACGATGAAACACAGAAATTGCATCGGAATTAAATTCTAAAGGAACAATGCCGAGTTAAGTACAAGAGGACTGACACTCTAACTTTGTATGATTTGAACCTCTCCTGTGAGTCCAGCTTTAGATTCCGATGCTTCACTTCAGGTTTACTGTATCCTTGGACCTTCTTATTGACGATGAAACGCAGAAATTGCATCCGAATTTAATACTAAAGGCGCAATGCCGACTTAAGTACAAGAGGACTGACACTCTAACTTTCTATGATTTGAACCTCTGCTGTGAGTCGAGTTTTAGATTCCGATGCTTCACTTCTGGTTTACTGTATACCTTGGACATTCTTATTGACGATGAATCGCAGAAATTGCATCCGAATTTAAAACTAGAGGCGCAGTGCCAACTTAGGTACAAGAGTACTGACATTCTAACTTTCTATGATTTGAACCTCTCCTGTAATTCCAGTTTTAGATGCCGATGTTACACTTCATGTTTACTGTATACCATTGACCTACTTGTTGACGATGGAGAACAGAAATTGCATCGGAATTAAATTCAAAAGGCACAGTGCCGACTTAAGTACAAAAGGACTGAGACTTTAACTTTCTATGATTTGAACCTCTCCTCTGAGTCCAGTTTTAGATCCCGATGCTTCACTTCAGGTTTGCTGTATACCATGGACCATCGTATTGATGATGAAGCACAGAAATTGCATCGGAGTTAAATTCAAAAGTCACAATGCCGACATAAGAACAAGAGGACTGAGACTCTAACTTTCTATGATTTGAACCTCTCGTGTGAGTCCAGTTTTAGATCCCGATGCTTCACTTCAGGTATACTGTATACCTGGCACCCTCTTATTGACGATGAAACACAGAAATTGCATCCGAATTTAATACAAAGGGCTTAATACCGACTTAAGTACAAGATGACTGTGACTCTCACATTCTATCATTTGAACCTCGCCTGTGAGTCCAGTTTTAGGTTCCGATACTTCACTTCAGGTTTAGTTATATACCTTGCACCTTCTTATTGACGATGAAACACAGAATTTGCATCGGAATTAAATTCAAAAGGCACAATACCGACTTAAGTACAAGAGGACTGACACTCCTAGTTTCTATGATTTGAACCTCTCCAGTGAGTCCAGTTTTACATTCCGATGCTTCACTTTAGGTTTACTGTATCCCTTAGACCTTCTTATTGATTATGAAACACAGAAATTGCATCTCTATTTAATACAAAAGTCACATTGCCGACTTAAGTACAAGGGAACTGACTTTCTAACTTTCTATGATTTGAACCTCTCCTGTGAGTCCAGTCTTAGATTCCGATGCTTAACTTCAGGTTAACTGTAAACCTTGGACCTTCGTTTTAACGATGAAGCACAGAAATTGCATCGGAATTAAATTCAAAAGACACAATGCCGACTTAAGTATAAGAGGACTGTCACTCTAACTTTCTATGATTTGAACGTCTCCTGTGAGTCCAGCTTTAGATTCCGATGTTTCACTGCAGGTTTACTGTATCCCTTGGACCTTCTTATTGACGATGAAACACTGAAATTGCATCGGAATTAAATACAAAAGCCACAATGCCGACTTAAGCACAAGAGGTCTGACACTATAACTTCC
Organism: Schistocerca piceifrons; assembly: GCF_021461385.2. Taxonomy (NCBI): domain Eukaryota; kingdom Metazoa; phylum Arthropoda; class Insecta; order Orthoptera; family Acrididae; genus Schistocerca; species Schistocerca piceifrons. The sequence goes on from NW_025728164.1 coordinate 175,979, forward strand.
TATGGTTTGAACCACAAATGTGAGTCCAGTTTTAGATTCCGATGCTTCACTTCAGGTTTACTGTATCCCTTGGACCTTCTATTTGACGATGAAGCACAGAAATTGCATCGGAATTAAATTCAAAAGCCACAATGCCGACTTAAGTACAAGGCGAGTGACACACTAACTTTCTATGATTTGAACCTCTCCTGTTAGTTCAGTTTTAGATGCCGATGTTACACTTCAGGTTTACTGTATACCATGGACCTTCTTATTGACGATGAAGCACAGAAATTGCATCGGAATTAAATTTAAAAGGCACAATGCCGACTTAAGTACAAGAGGACTGAGACTCTAACTTTCTATGATTTGAACCTCTCCTGTGAGTCCAGTTTTAGATTCCGATCCTTCACTTCAGGTTTACTGTATACCTTGCACCTTCTTATTGACGATGAAACACAGAAATTGCATCGGAATTAAATTCAAATGGCACAATGCATACTTAAGTACAAGAGGACTGACACTCTAACTTTCTATGATTTGAACCTCTCCTGAGAGTCCAGTTTTAGATTCCGATGCTTCACTTCCGGTTTACTGTATCCCTTGGATCTTCTTATTGACGACGAAACACAGAAATTGCATCCGAATTTAATACAAAAGTCACTATGTCGACTTAAGTACAAAAGGACTGACACTCTCTATAATTTGAACCTCTCCTGTGAGTCCAGTTTTAGAATCCAATGCTTTCCTTCAGGTTTACTGTATTCCTTGTACCTTCTTATTGACGATGAAACACAGAAATTGCATCCGAAATTAATACAAAAGGCACAATGCCGACTTAAGTACAAGAGGACTGACACTCTCACTTTCAATGATTTGTAACTCTCCAGTGAGTTCAGTTTTAGATGCCGATGCTTCACTCCAGGTTTACTGTATACCTTGCACCTTCGTATTGACGATGAAACACAGAATTTGCATCCGAATTTAATACAAAAGGCACAATGCCGACTTAAGTAAAAGAGGACTGACACTCTCATTTTCTATGACTTGAACCTCTCCTGTGAGTCCAGTTTTACATTCCGATGCTTCACTTCAGGTTTACTGTATACCTTGGACCTTCTTATTGACGAAAAAATTGAGAAATTGTATCCGAATTTAATACAAAAGGCACTATGCCGACTTAAGTACAAGAGGACAGACACTCTAACTTTCTATGATTTGAACCTCTCCTGTGAGTCCAGTTTTAGATTCCGAAGCTTCACTTCAGGTTTACTGCATCCCTTGGACCTTCACATTGATGATGAAACACAGATATTGCATCCGAATTTAATACAAAAGTCACAATGCCGACTTAAGAACAAGAGGACTGACACTCTAACTTTCTATGATTTGAACCTCTCCTGCGAGTTCAGATTTAGATTCCGATGCTTCACTTCAGGTTTACTGTTTCCTTGGACCTTCTTATTGACGATGAAACACACAAATTGCATCCGAATTTAAAACAAAAGGCACAATGCCGACTTAAGTACAAGAGGACCGACACTCTAACTTACTATGATTTGAACCTCTCCTGTGAGTCCAGTTTAAGATTCCGATGCTTCACTTCAGGTTTTCTGTATCACTTGGACCTTCGTATTGACGATGAAACACAGAAATTGCATCGGAATTAAATTCTAAAGGAACAATGCCGAGTTAAGTACAAGAGGACTGACACTCTAACTTTGTATGATTTGAACCTCTCCTGTGAGTCCAGCTTTAGATTCCGATGCTTCACTTCAGGTTTACTGTATCCTTATACCTTCTTATTGACGATGAAACACACAAATTGCATCCGAATTTAATACAAAAGGCACAATGCCGACTTAAGTACAAGAGGACCGACACTCTCACTTTCTATGATTTGAACCTCTCCTGTGAGTCCAGTTTAAGATTCCGATGCTTCACTTCAGGTTTTCTGTATCCCTTGGACCTTCTCATTGACGATGAAATGCAGAAATTACTTCCGAATTTAATACTAAAAGCACAATGCCGACTTAAGTACAAGAGGACTGACACTCTAATCTTCTCTGATGTGAACCTCACCTGTGAGTCGAGTTTTAGATTCCGATGCTTCACTTCAGGTTTACTGTATACCTTGGACATTCTTATTGACGATGAAACTTAGGACTTGCATCGGAATTAAATTCAAAAGCCACAATGCCGTCTTAAGTACAAGAGGACTGACACTCTAACGTTCTATGATTTGAACCTCTCCTGTAATTCCAGTTTCAGATGCCGATGTTACTCTTCATGTTTACTGTATACCATTGAACTACTTATTGACGATGGAGAACAGAAATTGCATCGGAATTAAATTCAAAAGGCACAATGCCGACTTAAGTACAAAAGGACTGAGACTTTAACTTTCTATGATTTGAACCTCTCCTGTGAGTCCAGTATTAGATTCCGATGCTTCACTTCAGGTTTGCTGTATACCATGGACCATCTTATTGACGATGAAGCACAGAAATTGCATCGGAGTTTAATTCAAAAGTCACAATGCCGACTTAAGCACAAGAGGACTGTGACTCTAACTTTCTATGATTTGAACCTCTCGTGTGAGTCCAGTTTTTCATCCCGATGCTCCACTTCAGGTATACTTTATACCTGGCACCTTCTTATTGACGATGAAACACAGAAATTGCATTCGAATTTAATACAAAGGGCTTAATACCGACTTAAGTACAAGTGGACTGCGACTCTCACATTCTATCATTTGAACCTCTCCTGTGAGTCCAGTTTTAGATTCCGATGGTTCACTTCAGGTTTAGTTGTATACCTTGCACCTTCTTATTGACGATGAAACACAGAATTTGCATCGGAATTAAATTCAAAAGGTACAATGCCGACATAAGTACAAGAGGACCGACACTCTAACTTTCTATGCTTTGAACCTCTCCAGTGAGTCCAGTTTTACATTCCGATGCTTCACTTTAGGTGTACTGTATCCCTTGGATCTTCTTATTGACGATGAAACACTGAAATTGCATCGGAATTAAATACAAAAGCCACAATGCCGACTTAAGTACAAGAGATCTGACACTATAACTTTCTATGGTTTGAACCTCAAATGTGAGTCCAGTTTTAGATTCCGATGCTTCACTTCAGGTTTATTGTATCCCTTGGACCTTCTATTTGACGATGAAGCACAGAAATTGCATCGGAATTAAATTCAAAAGCCACAATGCCGACTTAAGTACAAGGGGAGTGACACACTAACTTTCTATTATTTGAACCTCTCCTGTGAGTCCAGTTTTAGATGCCGATGTTACACTTCAGGTTTACTGTACACCATGGACCTTCTTATTGACGATGAAGCGCAGAAATTGCATCGGAATTAAATTCAAATGGCACAATGCCTACTTAAGTACAAGAGGACTGACACTCTAACTTTCTATGATTTGAACCTCTCCTGACAGTCCGGTTTTAAATTCCGATGCTTCACTTCCGGTTTACTGTATCCCTTGGACTTTCTTATTGACGACGAAACACAGAAATTGCATCCGAATTTAATACAAAAGGCACAATGCCGACTTAAGTACAGGAGGACTGACACTCTAACTTTCTATGATTTGAACCTCTCCTGTGGGTCCAGTTTTAGATTCCGATCCTTCACTTCAGGTTTACTGTATCCCTTGGACCTTCTTATTGACGATGAAACACAGAAATTGTATCCGAATTTAATACAAAACTAATAATGCCGTCCTAAGTACAAGAGGACTGACACTCTAACTTTCTATGATTTGAACCTCTCCTGTGAGTCCAGTTTTAGATTCCGATGAATAACGTCAGGTTTACTCTTACACCTTGGAACTTCGCATTGACGATGAAACACAGATATTGCATCGGAGTTAAATTCAAAAGGCACAATGCCGATTTAAGTACAAGAGGACTGACACTCTAACTTTCTGTGATTTGAACCTCTCCTGTGAGTCCAGTTTAAGTTTCCGATGCTTCACTTCAGATTTACCTTATCCTTGGACCTTCTTATTGACGATGAAACACAGAAATTGCATCCTAATTTAAAACAAAAGGCACAATGCCGACTTAAGTAAAAGAGGACTGGCACTCTAACTTTCTATGATTTGAACCTCTCCTGTGAATCGAGTTTTAGATTCCGATGCTTCACTTCAGGTTTACTGTATCCCTTGGACCTTCTTATCGACGATGAAACACAGAAATTGTATCCGAATTTAATACAAAACTAACAATGCCGTCCTAAGTACAAGAGGACTGACACTCTAACTTTCTATGATTTGAACCTCTCCTGTGAGTCCAGTTTTAGATTCCGATGAATAACGTCAGGTTTACTCTTACACCTTGGAACTTCGCATTGACGATGAAACACAGATATTGCATCGGAATTAAATTCAAAAGGCACAATGCCGATTTAAGTACAAGAGGACTGACACTCTAACTTTCTGTGATTTGAACCTCTCCTGTGAGTCCAGTTTAAGATTCCGATGCTTCACTTCAGGTTTACTGTATCCTTGGACCTTCTTATTGACGATGAAACACAGAAATTGCATCCTAATTTAAAACAAAAGGCGCAATCCCGACTTAAGTACAAGAGGACTGGCACTCCAACTTTCCATGATTTGAACCTCTCCTGTGAATCGAGTTTTAGATTCCGATCCCTCACTTCAGGTTTACTGTATCCCTTGGACCTTCTTATTGACGATGAAACACAGAAATTGTATCCGAATTTAATACAAAACTAACAATGCCGTCCTAAGTACAAGAGGACTGACACTCTAACTTTCTATGATTTGAACCTCTCCTGTGAGTCCAGTTTTAGATTCCGATGAATAACGTCAGGTTTACTCTTACACCTTGGAACTTCGCATTGACGATGAAACACAGATATTGCATCGGAATTAAATTCAAAAGGCACAATGCCGATTTAAGTACAAGAGGACCGACACTCTCACTTTCTATGATTTGAACCTCTCCTGTGAGTCCAGTTTAAGATTCCGATGCTTCACTTCAGGTTTACTGTATCCCTTGGACCTTCTTATTGACGATGAAACGCAGAAATTGCATCCGAATTTAATACTAAAGGCGCAATCCCGACTTAAGTACAAGAGGACTGGCACTCTAACTTTCTATGATTTGAACCTCTCCTGTGAATCGAGTTTTAGATTCCGATGCTTCACTTCAGGTTTACTGTATACCTTGGACCTTCTTATTGACGATGAAACTTAGGAATTGCATCGGAATTAATTTCAAAAGCCACAATGCCGTCTTAAGTACAAGAGGAGTGACACTCTCACTTTCTATGATTTGAACCTCTCCTGTGAGTGCAGTATTACATTCCGATGCTTCAATTCAGGTTTACTGTATCATTTGACCTTTCTTATTGACGATGAAACACAGAAATTATATCCGAATTTATTACAAAAGGCACAATGCCTACTTAAGTACAAGAGGACTGACACTCTCACTTTCTAAGATTTGAACCTCTCCTGTGACTCCAGTTTTAGATGCCGATGTTACACTTCAGGTTTGCTGTATACCATGGACCATCTTATTGACGATGAAGCACAGAAATTGCATCGGAGTTAAATTCAAAAGTCACAATGCCGACTTAAGCACAAGAGCACTGAGACTCTAACTTTCTATGATTTGAACCTGTCGTGTGAGTCCAGTTTTAGATCCCGATGCTTCACTTCAGGTATACAGTATACCTGGCACCTTCTTATGGACGATGAAACACAGAAATTGCATCCGAATTTAATACAAAGGGCATAATACCAACTTAAGTACAAGAGGACTGTGACTCTCACATTCTATCATTTGAACCTCTCCTGTGAGTCCAGTTTTAGATTCCGATGCTTCACTTCAGGTTTAGTTGTATACCTTGCACCTTCTTATTGACGATGAAACACAGAATTTGCATCGGAATTAAATTCAAAAGGCACAATGCCGACTTAAGTACAAGAGGACTGACACTCTAACTTTCTATGATTTGAACCTCTCCAGTGAGTCCAGTTTTACATTCCGATGCTTAACTTCAGGTTAACTGTAAACCTTGGACCTCCGTTTTGACGATGAAGCACAGAAATTGCATCGGAATTAAATTCAAAAGGCACAATGCCGACTTAAGTGCAAGAGGACTGTCACTCTAACTTTCTATGATTTGAACCTCTCCTGTGAGTCCAGCTTTAGATTCCGATGTTTCACTTCAGGTTTACTGTATCCCTTGGACCTTCTTATTGCCGATGAAACACTGAAATTGCATCGGAATTAAATACAAAAGCCACAATGCCGACTTAAGTACAAGAGATCTGACACTCTAACTTTCTATGATTTGAACCTCTCCTGTGGGTCAAGTTTTAGATTCCGATCCTTCACTTCAGGTTTACTGTTTACCTTGCACCTTCTTATTGACGATGAAACACAGAAATTGCATCGGAATCAAGTTCAAATGGCACAATGCCTACTTAAGTACAAGAGAACTGACACTCTAACTTTCTATGATTTGAACCTCTCCTGACAGTCCATTTTTAAATTCCGATGCTTCATTTCCGGTCTACTGTATCCCTTGGACCTTCTTATTGACGACGAAACACAGAAATTGCATCCGAATTTAATACAAAAGGCACAATGCCAACTTAGGTACAGGAGGACTGACACTCTAACTTTCTATGATTTGAACCTCTCCTGTGGGTCCAGTTTTAGATTCCGATGCTTCACTTCAAGTTTACTGTATCCCTTGGACCTACTTATTGACCATGAAACATAGAAATTGCATCCGAATTTAATACAAAACTAACAATGCCGTCCTAAGTACAAGAGGACTGACACTCTAACTTTCTATGATTTGAACCTCTCCTGTGAGTCCAGTTTTAGATTCCGATGAATAACGTCAGGTTTACTCTTACACCTTGGATCTTCGTATTGACGATGAAACACAGAAATTGCATCGGAATTAAATTCAAAAGGCACAATGCCGACTTAAGTACAAGAGGACTGAACCTTTAACTTACTCTGATTTGAAACTCTCCTGTGAGTCCAGTTTTAGATTCCGATGCTTCACTTCAGGTTTACTGTGTACCTTCGACTTTCTTATTGACGATGGAGCACAGAAATTGCATCGACATTAAATTCAAAAGCCACAATGCCGAGTTAAGTACAAGAGGACTGACACTCTAACTTTCTGTGATTTGAACCTCTCCTGTGAGTCCAGTTTAAGATTCCGACGCTTCACTTCAGGTTTACTGTATCCTTGGACCTTCTTATTGACGATGAAACACAGAAATTGCATCCGAATTTAAAACAAAAGGCACAATGCCGACTTAAGTACAAGAGGACCGACACTCTCACTTTCTATGATTTGAACCTCTCCTGTGAGTCCAGTTTAAGATTCCGATGCTTCACTTCAGGTTTACTGTATCCCTTGGACCTTCTTATTGACGATGAAACGCAGAAATTGCATCCGAATTTAATACTAAAGGCGCAATGCCGACTTAAGTACAAGAGGACTGGCACTCTAACTTTCTATGATTTGAACCTCTCCTGTGAGTCCAGTTTTAGATGCCGATGTTACACTTCAGGTTTGCTGTATACCATGGACCATCTTATTGACGATGAAGCACAGAAATAGCATCCGAATTTGATACAAAAGGCACAATGCCGACTTAAGTAAAAGCGGACTGACACTCTAACATTCTATGATTTGAACCTCTCCTGTGAGTCCAGTTTTAGATTCCGATGAATAACGTCAGGTTTACTCTTATGCCTTGGAACTTCGTATTGACGATGAAACACAGAAATTGCATCGGAATTAAATTCAAAAGGCAGAATGCCGACTTAAGTACAAGAGGACTGAGACTTTAACTTTCTTTGATTTGAACCTCTCCTGTGAGTCCAGTTTTAGATTCCGATGCTTCACTTAAGGTTTACTGTATGCCTTGGACCATTGTATGGACGATGAAACACAGAAATTGCATCCGAATTTAATCCAAAAGGCACAATACCGACTTAAGGACAAGAGGAGTGACACTCTAACTTTCTATGATTTGAACCTCTCCTGTGAGTCCAGTTTTAGATTTCGATGCTTCACTTCAGGTTTACTATGTCCCTTGGTCCTTCTTATTGACGATGAAACACAGAAATTGAATCCGAAATTAATGCAAAAGGCACAATGCCGACTGAAGTAAAAGAGGATTGACACTCTCACTTTCTATGATCTAAACCTCTCCAGTGAGTCCAGTTTCAGATTCCGATGCTTCACTTCAGGTTTACTGTATACCTTGCTCCTTCTTATTGACGATGAAACACAGAAATTGCATTGGAATTAAATTCAAAGGGGAACAATGCCGACTTAAGTACAAGAGGACTGACACTCTAACTTTCTGTGATTTGATCCTCTCCTGTGAGTCCAGTTTTAGATTCCGATGCTTCACTTCAGGTTTACTGTATCCCTTGGACCTTCTTATTAACGATGAAACACAGAATTTACATCCGAATTTAATACAAATGGCACAATGCCGACTTAAGGACCAGAGGACTGACACTCTCACATTCTATGATTTGAACCTCTTCTGTGAGTCCAGTTTTAGATTCCGATGCTTCACATCAGGTTTACTGTATACCTTGCACCTTCTTATTGACGATGAAACATAGAAATTGCATCCGAATTTAATACAAAAGGCACAATGCCGACTTAAGTACAAGAAAACAGACACTCTCACTTTCTATGATTTGAACCTCTCCTGTGAGTCCAGTTTTAGATTGCGATGCTTCACTTCAGGGTTACGATATCCCATTGGACATTCGTATTGACGATGAAACACAGAAATTGCATCTGAATTTAATACAAAAGGCACAATGCCGACTTAAGTACATGACGACTGATACTCTAACATTCTATGATTTGAACCTCTGCTGTGAGTCCAGTTTTAGATTCCGATGATTCGCTTAAGGTTTACTGTATCCCTTGGACCTTCTTATTGACGATGAAACACAGATATTGCATCCGAATTTAATCCAAAACGCACAATACCGACTTAAGTACTAGAGGAGTGACACTCTTACTTTCTATGATTAGAACCTCTCCTATGAGTCCAGTTTTAGATTCCGATGGTTCACTTCAGGTGTATTGTATCCTTTGGATCTTCATATTGACGATGAAACACAGAAATTGCATCCAAATTTAATATAAATGGCACAATGGCGAATTAAGTACAAAACGAGTGATACTCTCACTTTGTATGATTTGAACCTCTCCTGTGTGTCTAGTTTTAGATTCCGATGCTTCACTTCAGGTTTACTGTATCCCTTGGACCTTCTTATTGACGATGAAACACAGAAATTGCATCCGAATTTAATACAAAAGGCACAATGCCAACTTAAGTACAAGAGTACTGACACTCTAACTTTCTGTGATTTGAACCTCTCCTGTGAGTCCAGTTTTAGATTCCGATGCTTCACTTCAGATTTACTGTATCCCTTGGTCCTTGTTATTGACGATGAAACACAGAAATTTCATACGAAATTAATACAAAAGGCACAATGCCGACTGAGTAAAAGTGGACTGACAATCTCACTTTCTATGATCTGAACCTCTCCAGGGAGTCCAGTTTTAGATTCCGATGCTTCACTTCTGGTTTACTGTATACCTTGCTCCTTCTTATTGACGAGAAACACAGAAATTGCATCGGAATTAAATTCAAAAGGCACAATGCCGACTTAAGTACAAGAGGACCGACACTCTAATTTTCTATGATTTGAACCTCTCCTGTGAGTCCAGTTTTAGATTCCGATGCTTCACTGCAGGTTTACTGTATCCCTTGGACCTTCTTATTGACGATGAAACACGGAACTTGCATCCGAATTGAATACAAAATGCCCAATAACGACTTAAGTACAAGGGGAGTGACACTCTAACTTTATATGATTTGAACCTCTCCTGTGAGTCCAGTTTGAGATTCCGATGCTTCACTTCAGGTTTACTGTATACCTAGGACCTTCTTATTGACGATGAAGCACAGGAGCAGCATCGGAATTAAATTCGAAAACCACAATTCCGACTTAAGTACAAGAGGAGTGACACTCTAACTTTCTATGATTTTAACCTCTCCTGTGAGTCCAGTTTTAGATGCCGATGTTACACTTCAGGTTTACTGTATACCATGGACCTTCTTATTGACGATGAAGCACAGAAATTGCATCGGAATTAAATTAAAAAGGCACAATGCCGACTTAAGTACAAGAGGACTGAGACTCTAACTTTCTATGATTTGAACCTCTCCTTTGAGTCCAGTTTTAGATACCGATGCTTCACTACAGGTTTCCTGTATCCCTTGAACCTTCTTGTTGACGATGTAACACAGAAATTGCATCCGAATTTAATACAAAAGGCACAATGCCGACTTAAGTACAGGAGGACTGACACTCTAACTTTCAATGATTTGAACATCTCCTATGAGTCCAGTTTTTGATTCCGATGCTTCACTTCAGGTTTACAGTATACGTTGGACCTTCTTATTGACGATGAAACACAGAAATTGCATCCGAATTTAATACAAAAGGAATAATACCGACTTAAGTACAAGAGGACTGACACTCTAACTTTCTATGATTTGAACCTCTCCTGTAAGTCCAGTTTTAGATTCCGATTCTTCACTTCAGGTTTACTGTATCCCTTGGACCTTTTTATTGACAATGAAACACAGAAATTGCATCCGAATTTAATTCAAATGGCACAATGCCGACATTAGTACAAGAGGACTGACACTCTCAGTTTCTATGTTTTGAACCTCTCCTGTGAGACCTGTTTTAGATTACTATGCTTCACTTCAGGTTTACTGTATACCTTGGACCTTCTTATTGACGATGAAACACAGGAATAGCATCGGAATTAAATTCGAAAACCACAATTCCGACTTAAATACAAGAGGAGTGACACTCTAACTTTCTATGATTTTAACCTCTCCTGTGAGTCGAGTTTTAGATGCCGATGTTACACTTCAGGTTTACTGTATACCATAGACCTTCTTACTGACGATGAAGCACAGAAATTGCATCGGAATTAAATTAAAAAGGCACAATGCCGACTTAAGTACAAGAGGACTGAGACTCTAACTTTCAATGATTTGAACATCTCCTATTAGCCCAGTTTTTGATTCCGATGCTTCACTTCAGTTTTACAGTATACCTTGCACCTTCCTATTGACGATGAAACACAGAAATTGCATCCGAATTTAATACAAAAGGCACAATGCCGACTTAAGTAAAAGAGGACTGACACTCTAACTTCCTATGAATTGAACCTTTCCTGTGAGTCAAGTTTTAGATTACGATGCTTCACTTCAGGTTTTCTGTATCCCTTGGACCTTCCTATAACGATGAAACACAGAAACAGCATCCGAATTTGATACGAAAGGCACAATGCCGACTTAAGTAAAAGCGGACTGACACTCTAACATACTATGATTTGAACCTCTGATGTGAGTCCAGTTTTAGATTCCGATGCTTCACTTAAGGTTTACTGTATCGCTTGGACCTTCTTCTTGACGATGAAACACAGAAATTGCATCCGAAATCGATCCAAAAGCCACAATACCGACTTAAGTACAAGAGGAGTGACACTCTAACTTTCTATGATTTGAACCTCTCCTGTGAGTCCAGTTTTAAATTCCGATGCTTCACTTCAGGTTTATTGTATCCCTTGGATCTTCTTATTGTCGATGTAACACAGAAATTGCATCAGAATTTAATATGAATGGCACAGTGGCGACTTAAGTGCAAATGACTGACACTCCCACTTTGTATGATTTGAACATCTCCTGTGTGTCTAGTTTTAGATTCCGATGCTTCACTTCAGGTTTACTGTATCCCTTGGACCTTCTTATTGACGATGAAACACAGAAATTGCATCGGAGTTAAATTCAAAAGGCACAATGCCGACTAAAGTACAAGAGGACTGACACACTAACTTTCTGTGATTTGAACCTCTCCTGTGAGTCCAGTTTTAGATTCCGATGCTTCACTTCAGGTTTACTGTATCCCTTGGACCTTCTTATTGACGATGAAACACAGAAATTACATCCGAATTTAATACAAATGGCACAATGCTGACTTAAGGACCAGAGGACTGACACTCTCACATTCTATGATTTGAACCTCTTCTGTGAGTCCAGTTTTAGATTCTGATGCTTCACTTCAGGTTTACTGTATACCTTGCACCTTCTTATTGACGATGAAACATAGAAATAGCATTCGAATTTAATACAAAAGGCACAATGCCGACTTAAGTACAAGAGGACAGACACTCTCACTTTCTATGATTTGAACCTCTCCTGTGAGTCCAGTTTTAGATTCCGATGCTTCACTTCAGGTTTACGATATCCTTTGGACATTCGTATTGACGATGAAACACAGAAATTGCATCCGAATTTAATTCAAAAGGCACTATACCGACATAAGTACTAGAGGAGTGACACTCTAACTTTCTATGATTAGAACCTCTCCTGTGAGTCCAGTTTTAGATTCCGATGGTTCACTTCAGGTTTACTGTATACCTTGCACCTTCTTATTGACGATGAAACATAGAAATAGCATCCGAATTTAATACAAAAGGCACAATGCCGACTTAAGTACAAGAGGACAGACACTCTCACTTTCTATGATTTGAACCTCTCCTGTGAGTCCAGTTTTAGATTCCGATGCTTCACTTCAGGTTTACGATATCCTTTGGACATTCGTATTGACGATGAAACACAGCTATTGCATCGGAGTTAAATTCAAAAGGCACAATGCCGACTAAAGTACAAGAGGACTGACACTTTAACTTTCTGTGATATGGACCTCTCCTGTGAGTCCAGTTTTAGATTCCGATGCTTCACTTCAGGTTTACTGTATAACTTGCACCTTGTTATTGACGATGAAACATAGAAATAGCATCCGAATTTAATACAAAAGGCACAATGCCGACTTAAGTACAAAGGGACTGATACTCTCACTTTGTATGATTTGAACCTCTCCTGTGTGTCTAGTTTTAGATTCCGATGCTTCATTTCAGGTTTACTGTATCCCTTGGTCCTTGTTATTGACGATGAAACACAGAAATTGCATCCGAAATTAATACAAAAGGCACAATGCCGACTTAAGTAAAAGAGGACCGACACTCTAGTTTTCTATGATTTGAACCTCTCCTGTGAGTCCAGTTTTAGATTCCGATGCTTCACTGCAGGTTTACTGTATCACTTGGACCTTCTTATTGACGATGAAACACAGAAATTGCATCCGAATTTAATACAAAAGGCACAATAACGACTTAAGTACAAGAGGAGTGACACTCTAACTTTATATGATTTGAACCTCTCCTGTGAGTCCAGTTTTAGATTCCGATGCTTCACTTCAGGCTTACGATATCCTTTGGACATTCGTATTGACGATGAAACACAGAAATTGCATCCGAATCTAATACAAAAGGGACAATGCCGACTTAAGTACAAGACGGCTGATACTCTAACATTCTATGATTTGAACCTCTCCTGTGAGTCCAGTTTTAGATTCCGATGATTCACTTAAGGTTTACTGTATCCCTTGGACCTTCTTATTGACGATGAAACACAGAAATTGCATCCGAATTTAATCCAAAAGGCACAATACCGACTTAAGTACTAGAGGAGTGACGCTCTAACTTTCTATGATAAGAACCTCTGCTGTGAGTCCAGTTTTTGATTCCGATGGTTCACTTCAGGTTTATTGTATCCCTTGGATCTTCATATTGACGATGAAACACAGACATTGCATCCAAATTTTATATAAATGGCACAATGGCGACTTAAGTACAAAAGGACTGATACTCTCACTTTGTATGATTTGAACCTTTCCTGTGTGTCTAGTTTTAGATTCCGATGCTTCACTTCAGGTTTACTGTATCCCTTGGACCTTCTTATTGACGATGAAACACAGAAATTGCATCCGAAATTAATACAAAAGGCACAATGCTGACTAAGTAAAAGAGGACTGACACTCTCACTTTCTATGATCTGAACCTCTCCAGTGAGTCCAGTTTTAGATTCCGATGCTTCACTTCAGGTTTACTGTATACCTTGCACCTTCTTATTGACGAGAAACACAGACATTGCATCGGAATTATATTCAAAAGGCACAATGCCGACTTAAGTACAAGAGGACCGACACTCTAATTTTCTATGATTTGAACCTCTCCTGTGAGTCCAGTTTTAGATTCCGATGCTTCACTTTAGGTTTACTGTATCCCTTGGACCTTCTTATTGACGATGAAACACAGAAATTGCATCCGAATTTAATACAAAAGGCACAATAACGACTTAAGTACAAGAGTAGTGACACTCTAACTTTATATGATTTGAACCTCTCCTGTGAGTCCAGTTTTAGATTCCGATGCTTCACTTCAGGTTTACTGTATACCTTGGACCTTCTTATTGACGATGAAACACAGGAATAGCATCGGAATTAAGTTCGAAAACCACAATTCCGACTTAATTACAAGAGGAGTGACACTCTAACTTTCTACGATTTTAACCTCTCCTGTGAGTCCAGTTTTAGATGCCGATTTTACACTTTAGGTTTACTGTATACCATGGACCTTCTGATTGACGATGAAGCACAGAAATTGCATCACAATTAAATTAAAAAGGCACAATGCCGACTTAAGTACAAGAGGACTGAGACTCTAACTTTCTATGATTTGAACCTCTCCTGTAAGTCCAGTTTTAGATTCCGATTCTTCACTTCAGGTTTACTGTATCCCTTGGACCTTTTATTGACGATGAGACACAGAAATTGCATCCGAATTTAATACAAATGGCTGAATGCCGACATAAGAACAAGAGGACTGACACTCTCACATTCTATGATTTGAAACTCTCCTGTGAGTCTAGTTTTAGATTCCGATGCTTCACTTCAGGTTTACTGTTTCCCTTGGACCTTCTTATTGACGATGATAGACAGAAATTGCATCCGAATTTAATATAAATGGCACAAGGCCGACATAAGTACAAGAGGACTGACGCTATCACTTTCTATGATTTGAACCTCTCATGTAAGTCCAGTTTTAGATTCCGATGCTTCTCGTCAGGTTTACTGTATCCCTCGGACCTTCTTATTGACGATGAAACACAGAAATTGCATCCGAATTTGATACAAAAGGCACAATGCCGACTTAAGTAAAAGCGGACTGACACTCTCACTTCCTATGATTTTAACCTCTCCTGTGAGTCCTGTTTTAGATTCCGATGCTTCACTTCAGGTTTACAGTATACCTTGCACCTTCTTATTGACGATGAAACACAGAAATTGCATCCAAATTTGATACAAAAGGAACAATGCCGGCTTAAGTAAATAAGGACTGACACTCTCACTTTCTATGATTTAAACCTCTCCTGTGAGTCCAGTTTTAGATTCCGATCCATCACTTCAGATTTACTGTATCCCTCTGACCTTCGTAATGACGATGAAACACAGAAATTGCATCCGAATTTAATGCAAATGGCACAATGCCGACATAAGTACATTAGGACTGACGCTCTCACTTTCTATGATTTGAACCTCTCCTGTACTCCAGTTTTAGATTCCGATGCTTCACGTCAGGATTACTGTATACCTTGCACTTTCTTATTGACGATAAAACACCGAAATTGCATTCGAATTTAATACAAAAGGCACAATGCCGACTTAAGTAAAAGAGGACTGACTCTCTAACTTCGTATGATTTGCACCTCTCCTGTGAGTCCAGTTTTAGATTACGATGCTTCACTTCAGGTTTACTGTATCCCTTGGACCTTCTTATTGACGATGAAACACAGAAACTGCATCCGAATTTGATACAAAAGGCACAATGCCGACTTAAGTAAAAGCGGACTGACACTTTAACATTCAATGATTAGAACCTCTCCTGTGAGTCCAGTTTTAGATTCCGATGCTTTACTTAAGGTTTACTGTATCCCTTGGACCTTCTTATTGACGATGAAACACAGAAATTGCATCCGAATGTAATCCAAAAGGCACAATACCGACCTAAGTACAAGAGGAGTGACACTCTAACTTTCTATGATTTGAACCTCTCCTGTGAGTCCAGTTTTAAATTCCGATGCTTCACTTCAGGTTTATTGTATCCCTTGGATCTTCTTATTGTCGATGTAACACAGAAATTGCATCAGAATTTAATATGAATGGCACAGTGGCGACTTAAGTGCAAATGACTGACACTCCCACTTTGTATGATTTGAACATCTCCTGTGTGTCTAGTTTTAGATTCCGATGCTTCACTTCAGGTTTACTGTATCCCTTGGACCTTCTTATTGACGATGAAACACAGAAATTGCATCGGAGTTAAATTCAAAAGGCACAATGCCGACTAAAGTACAAGAGGACTGACACACTAACTTTCTGTGATTTGAACCTCTCCTGTGAGTCCAGTTTTAGATTCCGATGCTTCACTTCAGGTTTACTGTATCCCTTGGACCTTCTTATTGACGATGAAACACAGAAATTACATCCGAATTTAATACAAATGGCACAATGCTGACTTAAGGACCAGAGGACTGACACTCTCACATTCTATGATTTGAACCTCTTCTGTGAGTCCAGTTTTAGATTCTGATGCTTCACTTCAGGTTTACTGTATACCTTGCACCTTCTTATTGACGATGAAACATAGAAATAGCATTCGAATTTAATACAAAAGGCACAATGCCGACTTAAGTACAAGAGGACAGACACTCTCACTTTCTATGATTTGAACCTCTCCTGTGAGTCCAGTTTTAGATTCCGATGCTTCACTTCAGGTTTACGATATCCTTTGGACATTCGTATTGACGATGAAACACAGAAATTGCATCCGAATTTAATTCAAAAGGCACTATACCGACATAAGTACTAGAGGAGTGACACTCTAACTTTCTATGATTAGAACCTCTCCTGTGAGTCCAGTTTTAGATTCCGATGGTTCACTTCAGGTTTACTGTATACCTTGCACCTTCTTATTGACGATGAAACATAGAAATAGCATCCGAATTTAATACAAAAGGCACAATGCCGACTTAAGTACAAGAGGACAGACACTCTCACTTTCTATGATTTGAACCTCTCCTGTGAGTCCAGTTTTAGATTCCGATGCTTCACTTCAGGTTTACGATATCCTTTGGACATTCGTATTGACGATGAAACACAGCTATTGCATCGGAGTTAAATTCAAAAGGCACAATGCCGACTAAAGTACAAGAGGACTGACACTTTAACTTTCTGTGATATGGACCTCTCCTGTGAGTCCAGTTTTAGATTCCGATGCTTCACTTCAGGTTTACTGTATAACTTGCACCTTGTTATTGACGATGAAACATAGAAATAGCATCCGAATTTAATACAAAAGGCACAATGCCGACTTAAGTACAAAGGGACTGATACTCTCACTTTGTATGATTTGAACCTCTCCTGTGTGTCTAGTTTTAGATTCCGATGCTTCATTTCAGGTTTACTGTATCCCTTGGTCCTTGTTATTGACGATGAAACACAGAAATTGCATCCGAAATTAATACAAAAGGCACAATGCCGACTTAAGTAAAAGAGGACCGACACTCTAGTTTTCTATGATTTGAACCTCTCCTGTGAGTCCAGTTTTAGATTCCGATGCTTCACTGCAGGTTTACTGTATCACTTGGACCTTCTTATTGACGATGAAACACAGAAATTGCATCCGAATTTAATACAAAAGGCACAATAACGACTTAAGTACAAGAGGAGTGACACTCTAACTTTATATGATTTGAACCTCTCCTGTGAGTCCAGTTTTAGATTCCGATGCTTCACTTCAGGCTTACGATATCCTTTGGACATTCGTATTGACGATGAAACACAGAAATTGCATCCGAATCTAATACAAAAGGGACAATGCCGACTTAAGTACAAGACGGCTGATACTCTAACATTCTATGATTTGAACCTCTCCTGTGAGTCCAGTTTTAGATTCCGATGATTCACTTAAGGTTTACTGTATCCCTTGGACCTTCTTATTGACGATGAAACACAGAAATTGCATCCGAATTTAATCCAAAAGTCACAATACCGACTTAAGTACTAGAGGAGTGACGCTCTAACTTTCTATGATTAGAACCTCTGCTGTGAGTCCAGTTTTTGATTCCGATGGTTCACTTCAGGTTTATTGTATCCCTTGGATCTTCATATTGACGATGAAACACAGACATTGCATCCAAATTTTATATAAATGGCACAATGGCGACTTAAGTACAAAAGGACTGATACTCTCACTTTGTATGATTTGAACCTTTCCTGTGTGTCTAGTTTTAGATTCCGATGCTTCACTTCAGGTTTACTGTATCCCTTGGACCTTCTTATTGACGATGAAACACAGAAATTGCATCCGAAATTAATACAAAAGGCACAATGCTGACTAAGTAAAAGAGGACTGACACTGACACTCTCACTTTCTATGATCTGAACCTCTCCAGTGAGTCCAGTTTTAGATTCCGATGCTTCACTTCAGGTTTATTGTATACCTTGCACCTTCTAATTGACGAGAAACACAGACATTGCATCGGAATTATATTCAAAAGGCACAATGCCGACTTAAGTACAAGAGGACCGACACTCTAATTTTCTATGATTTGAACCTCTCCTGTGAGTCCAGTTTTAGATTCCGATGCTTCACTTTAGGTTTACTGTATCCCTTGGACCTTCTTATTGACGATGAAACACAGAAATTGCATCCGAATTTAATACAAAAGGCACAATAACGACTTAAGTACAAGAGTAGTGACACTCTAACTTTATATGATTTGAACCTCTCCTGTGAGTCCAGTTTTAGATTCCGATGCTTCACTTCAGGTTTACTGTATACCTTGGACCTTCTTATTGACGATGAAACACAGGAATAGCATCGGAATTAAGTTCGAAAACCACAATTCCGACTTAATTACAAGAGTAGTGACACTCTAACTTTCTACGATTTTAACCTCTCCTGTGAGTCCAGTTTTAGATGCCGATTTTACACTTTAGGTTTACTGTATACCATGGACCTTCTGATTGACGATGAAGCACAGAAATTGCATCACAATTAAATTAAAAAGGCACAATGCCGACTTAAGTACAAGAGGACTGAGACTCTAACTTTCTATGATTTGAACCTCTCCTGTAAGTCCAGTTTTAGATTCCGATTCTTCACATCAGGTTTACTGTATCCCTTGGACCTTTTATTGACGATGAGACACAGAAATTGCATCCGAATTTAATACAAATGGCTGAATGCCGACATAAGAACAAGAGGACTGACACTCTCACATTCTATGATTTGAAACTCTCCTGTGAGTCTAGTTTTAGATTCCGATGCTTCACTTCAGGTTTACTGTTTCCCTTGGACCTTCTTATTGACGATGATAGACAGAAATTGCTTCCGAATGTAATACAAAAAGCACAATGCCGACTCAAGTACAAGGGGACTGACACTCTCACTTTCTATGATTTGAACCTCTCCTGTGAGACCAGTTTTAGATTCCGATGCTTCACTTCAGGATTACTGTATACCTTGCACCTTCTTATTGACGATGAAACACAGAAATTGCATCCGAATTTAATATAAATGGCACAAGGCCGACATAAGTACAAGAGGACTGACGCTATCACTTTCTATGATTTGAACCTCTCATGTAAGTCCAGTTTTAGATTCCGATGCTTCTCGTCAGGTTTACTGTATCCCTCGGACCTTCTTATTGACGATGAAACACAGAAATTGCATCCGAATTTGATACAAAAGGCACAATGCCGACTTAAGTAAAAGCGGACTGACACTCTCACTTCCTATGATTTTAACCTCTCCTGTGAGTCCTGTTTTAGATTCCGATGCTTCACTTCAGGTTTACAGTATACCTTGCACCTTCTTATTGACGATGAAACACAGAAATTGCATCCAAATTTGATACAAAAGGAACAATGCCGACTTAAGTAAATAAGGACTGACACTCTCACTTTCTATGATTTAAACCTCTCCTGTGAGTCCAGTTTTAGATTCCGATCCATCACTTCAGATTTACTGTATCCCTCTGACCTTCGTAATGACGATGAAACACAGAAATTGCATCCGAATTTAATGCAAATGGCACAATGCCGACATAAGTACATTAGGACTGACGCTCTCACTTTCTATGATTTGAACCTCTCCTGTACTCCAGTTTTAGATTCCGATGCTTCACGTCAGGATTACTGTATACCTTGCACTTTCTTATTGACGATAAAACACCGAAATTGCATTCGAATTTAATACAAAAGGCACAATGCCGACTTAAGTAAAAGAGGACTGACTCTCTAACTTCGTATGATTTGCACCTCTCCTGTGAGTCCAGTTTTAGATTACGATGCTTCACTTCAGGTTTACTGTATCCCTTGGACCTTCTTATTGACGATGAAACACAGAAACTGCATCCGAATTTGATACAAAAGGCACAATGCCGACTTAAGTAAAAGCGGACTGACACTTTAACATTCAATGATTAGAACCTCTCCTGTGAGTCCAGTTTTAGATTCCGATGCTTTACTTAAGGTTTACTGTATCCCTTGGACCTTCTTATTGACGATGAAACACAGAAATTGCATCCGAATGTAATCCAAAAGGCACAATACCGACCTAAGTACAAGAGGAGTGACACTCTAACTTTCTATGATTTGAACCACTCCTGTGAGACCATTTTTAGATTCCGATGCTTCAATTCAGGTTTACAGTATACCTTGCACCTGCTTATTGACGATGAAACACAGAAATTGCATCCAAATTTGATACAAAAGGAACAATGCCGACTTAAGTAAATAAGGACTGACACTCTTACTTTCTATGATTTGAACCTCTCCTGTGAGTCCAGTTTTAGATTCCGATGCTTCACTTCAGATTTACTGTATCCCTCTGACCTTCGTAATGACGATGAAACACAGATATTGCATCCGAATTTAATGCAAATTGCACAATGGCGACATAAGTACAAGAGGACTGACGCACTCACTTTCTACGATTTGAACCTCTCCTGTAAGTCCAGTTTTAGATTCCGATGCTTCACTTCAGGTTTACTGTATACCTTGCACCTTCTTATTGACGAGAAACACAGACATTGCATCGGAATTATATTCAAAAGGCACAATGCCGACTTAAGTACAAGAGGACCGACACTCTAATTTTCTATGATTTGAACCTCTCCTGTGAGTCCAGTTTTAGATTCCGATGCTTCACTTTAGGTTTACTGTATCCCTTGGACCTTCTTATTGACGATGAAACACAGAAATTGCATCCGAATTTAATACAAAAGGCACAATAACGACTTAAGTACAAGAGTAGTGACACTCTAACTTTATATGATTTGAACCTCTCCTGTGAGTCCAGTTTTAGATTCCGATGCTTCACTTCAGGTTTACTGTATACCTTGGACCTTCTTATTGACGATGAAACACAGGAATAGCATCGGAATTAAGTTCGAAAACCACAATTCCGACTTAATTACAAGAGGAGTGACACTCTAACTTTCTACGATTTTAACCTCTCCTGTGAGTCCAGTTTTAGATGCCGATTTTACACTTTAGGTTTACTGTATACCATGGACCTTCTGATTGACGATGAAGCACAGAAATTGCATCACAATTAAATTAAAAAGGCACAATGCCGACTTAAGTACAAGAGGACTGAGACTCTAACTTTCTATGATTTGAACCTCTCCTGTAAGTCCAGTTTTAGATTCCGATTCTTCACTTCAGGTTTACTGTATCCCTTGGACCTTTTATTGACGATGAGACACAGAAATTGCATCCGAATTTAATACAAATGGCTGAATGCCGACATAAGAACAAGAGGACTGACACTCTCACATTCTATGATTTGAAACTCTCCTGTGAGTCTAGTTTTAGATTCCGATGCTTCACTTCAGGTTTACTGTTTCCCTTGGACCTTCTTATTGACGATGATAGACAGAAATTGCATCCGAATGTAATACAAAAAGCACAATGCCGACTCAAGTACAAGGGGACTGACACTCTCACTTTCTATGATTTGAACCTCTCCTGTGAGACCAGTTTTAGATTCCGATGCTTCACTTCAGGATTACTGTATACCTTGCACCTTCTTATTGACGATGAAACACAGAAATTGCATCCGAATTTAATATAAATGGCACAAGGCCGACATAAGTACAAGAGGACTGACGCTATCACTTTCTATGATTTGAACCTCTCATGTAAGTCCAGTTTTAGATTCCGATGCTTCTCGTCAGGTTTACTGTATCCCTCGGACCTTCTTATTGACGATGAAACACAGAAATTGCATCCGAATTTGATACAAAAGGCACAATGCCGACTTAAGTAAAAGCGGACTGACACTCTCACTTCCTATGATTTTAACCTCTCCTGTGAGTCCTGTTTTAGATTCCGATGCTTCACTTCAGGTTTACAGTATACCTTGCACCTTCTTATTGACGATGAAACACAGAAATTGCATCCAAATTTGATACAAAAGGCACAATGCCGACTTAAGTAAAAGCGGACTGACACTTTAACTTTCAATGATTAGAACCTCTCCTGTGAGTCCAGTTTTAGATTCCGATGCTTTACTTAAGGTTTACTGTATCCCTTGGACCTTCTTATTGACGATGAAACACAGAAATTGCATCCGAATGTAATCCAAAAGGCACAATACCGACCTAAGTACAAGAGGAGTGACACTCTAACTTTCTATGATTTGAACCACTCCTGTGAGACCATTTTTAGATTCCGATGCTTCAATTCAGGTTTACAGTATACCTTGCACCTGCTTATTGACGATGAAACACAGAAATTGCATCCAAATTTGATACAAAAGGAACAATGCCGACTTAAGTAAATAAGGACTGACACTCTTACTTTCTATGATTTGAACCTCTCCTGTGAGTCCAGTTTTAGATTCCGATGCTTCACTTCAGATTTACTGTATCCCTCTGACCTTCGTAATGACGATGAAACACAGATATTGCATCCGAATTTAATGCAAATTGCACAATGGCGACATAAGTACAAGAGGACTGACGCACTCACTTTCTATGATTTGAACCTCTCCTGTAAGTCCAGTTTTAGATTCCGATGCTTCACTTCAGGTTTACTGTATACCTTGCACCTTCTTATTGACGAGAAACACAGACATTGCATCGGAATTATATTCAAAAGGCACAATGCCGACTTAAGTACAAGAGGACCGACACTCTAATTTTCTATGATTTGAACCTCTCCTGTGAGTCCAGTTTTAGATTCCGATGCTTCACTTTAGGTTTACTGTATCCCTTGGACCTTCTTATTGACGATGAAACACAGAAATTGCATCCGAATTTAATACAAAAGGCACAATAACGACTTAAGTACAAGAGTAGTGACACTCTAACTTTATATGATTTGAACCTCTCCTGTGAGTCCAGTTTTAGATTCCGATGCTTCACTTCAGGTTTACTGTATACCTTGGACCTTCTTATTGACGATGAAACACAGGAATAGCATCGGAATTAAGTTCGAAAACCACAATTCCGACTTAATTACAAGAGGAGTGACACTCTAACTTTCTACGATTTTAACCTCTCCTGTGAGTCCAGTTTTAGATGCCGATTTTACACTTTAGGTTTACTGTATACCATGGACCTTCTGATTGACGATGAAGCACAGAAATTGCATCACAATTAAATTAAAAAGGCACAATGCCGACTTAAGTACAAGAGGACTGAGACTCTAACTTTCTATGATTTGAACCTCTCCTGTAAGTCCAGTTTTAGATTCCGATTCTTCACTTCAGGTTTACTGTATCCCTTGGACCTTTTATTGACGATGAGACACAGAAATTGCATCCGAATTTAATACAAATGGCTGAATGCCGACATAAGAACAAGAGGACTGACACTCTCACATTCTATGATTTGAAACTCTCCTGTGAGTCTAGTTTTAGATTCCGATGCTTCACTTCAGGTTTACTGTTTCCCTTGGACCTTCTTATTGACGATGATAGACAGAAATTGCATCCGAATGTAATACAAAAAGCACAACGCCGACTCAAGTACAAGGGGACTGACACTCTCACTTTCTATGATTTGAACCTCTCCTGTGAGACCAGTTTTAGATTCCGATGCTTCACTTCAGGATTACTGTATACCTTGCACCTTCTTATTGACGATGAAACACAGAAATTGCATCCGAATTTAATATAAATGGCACAAGGCCGACATAAGTACAAGAGGACTGACGCTATCACTTTCTATGATTTGAACCTCTCATGTAAGTCCAGTTTTAGATTCCGATGCTTCTCGTCAGGTTTACTGTATCCCTCGGACCTTCTTATTGACGATGAAACACAGAAATTGCATCCGAATTTGATACAAAAGGCACAATGCCGACTTAAGTAAAAGCGGACTGACACTCTCACTTCCTATGATTTTAACCTCTCCTGTGAGTCCTGTTTTAGATTCCGATGCTTCACTTCAGGTTTACAGTATACCTTGCACCTTCTTATTGACGATGAAACACAGAAATTGCATCCAAATTTGATACAAAAGGAACAATGCCGACTTAAGTAAATAAGGACTGACACTCTCACTTTCTATGATTTAAACCTCTCCTGTGAGTCCAGTTTTAGATTCCGATCCATCACTTCAGATTTACTGTATCCCTCTGACCTTCGTAATGACGATGAAACACAGAAATTGCATCCGAATTTAATGCAAATGGCACAATGCCGACATAAGTACATTAGGACTGACGCTCTCACTTTCTATGATTTGAACCTCTCCTGTACTCCAGTTTTAGATTCCGATGCTTCACGTCAGGATTACTGTATACCTTGCACTTTCTTATTGACGATAAAACACCGAAATTGCATTCGAATTTAATACAAAAGGCACAATGCCGACTTAAGTAAAAGAGGACTGACTCTCTAACTTCGTATGATTTGCACCTCTCCTGTGAGTCCAGTTTTAGATTACGATGCTTCACTTCAGGTTTACTGTATCCCTTGGACCTTCTTATTGACGATGAAACACAGAAACTGCATCCGAATTTGATACAAAAGGCACAATGCCGACTTAAGTAAAAGCGGACTGACACTTTAACATTCAATGATTAGAACCTCTCCTGTGAGTCCAGTTTTAGATTCCGATGCTTTACTTAAGAATTACTGTATCCCTTGGACCTTCTTATTGACGATGAAACACAGAAATTGCATCCGAATGTAATCCAAAAGGCACAATACCGACCTAAGTACAAGAGGAGTGACACTCTAACTTTCTATGATTTGAACCACTCCTGTGAGACCATTTTTAGATTCCGATGCTTCAATTCAGGTTTACAGTATACCTTGCACCTGCTTATTGACGATGAAACACAGAAATTGCATCCAAATTTGATACAAAAGGAACAATGCCGACTTAAGTAAATAAGGACTGACACTCTTACTTTCTATGATTTGAACCTCTCCTGTGAGTCCAGTTTTAGATTCCGATGCTTCACTTCAGATTTACTGTATCCCTCTGACCTTCGTAATGACGATGAAACACAGATATTGCATCCGAATTTAATGCAAATTGCACAATGGCGACATAAGTACAAGAGGACTGACGCACTCACTTTCTATGATTTGAACCTCTCCTGTAAGTCCAGTTTTAGATTCCGATGCTTCACTTCAGGTTTACTGTATACCTTGCACCTTCTTATTGACGATAAAACACCGAAATTGCATTCGAAATTAATACAAAAGGGACAATGCCGACTTAAGTAAAAGAGGACTGACTCTCTAACTTTGTATGATTTGAACCTCTATTGTGAGTCCAGTTTTAGATTACGATGCTTCACTTCAGGTTTACTGTATTTCTTGGACCTTCTTATTGACGATGAAACACAGAAATTGCATCCGAATTTGATACAAAAGGCACAATGCCGACTTAAGTAAAAGCGGACTGGCACTTTAACATTCAATGATTTGAACCTCTGCTGTGAGTCCAGTTTTAGATTCCGATGCTTTACTTAAGGTTTACTGTATCCCTTGGACCTTCTTATTGACGATGATACACAGAAATTGCATCCGAATTTAATCCAAAAGGCACAATACCGACCTAAGTACAAGAGGAGTGACACTCTAACATTCTATGATTTGAACCTCTCCTGAAGAGTCCAGTTTTAGATTCCGATGATTCACTTAAGGTTTACTGTATCCCTTGGACCTTCTTATTGACGATGAAACACAGAAATTGCATCCGAATTTAATCCAAAAGGCACAAGACCGACTTAAGTACTAGAGGAGTGACGCTCTAACTTTCTATGATTAGAACCTCTCCTGTGAGTCCAGTTTTTGATTCCGATGATTCACTTCAGGTTTATTGTATCCCTTGGATCTTCATATTGACGATGAAACACAGACATTGCATCCAAATTTTATATAAATGGCACAATGGCGACTTAAGTACAAAAGGACTGATTCTCTCACTTTGTATGATTTGAACCTTTCCTGTGTGTCTAGTTTTAGATTCCGATGCTTCACTTCAGGTTTACTGTATCCCTTGGACCTTCTTATTGACGATGAAACACAGAAATTGCATCCGAAATTAATACAAAAGGCACAATGCTGACTGAGTAAAAGAGGACTGACACTCTCACTTTCTATGATTTGAAACTCTCCTGTGAGTCTAGTTTTAGATTCCGATGCTTCACTTCAGGTTTACTGTTTCCCTTGGACCTTCTTATTGACGATGATAGACAGAAATTGCATCCGAATGTAATACAAAAAGCACAATGCCGACTCAAGTACAAGGGGACTGACACTCTCACTTTCTATGATTTGAACCTCTCCTGTGAGACCAGTTTTAGATTCCGATGCTTCACTTCAGGATTACTGTATACCTTGCACCTTCTTATTGACGAAGAAACACAGAAATTGCATCCGAATTTAATATAAATGGCACAAGGCCGACATAAGTACAAGAGGACTGACGCTATCACTTTCTATGATTTGAACCTCTCATGTAAGTCCAGTTTTAGATTCCGATGCTTCTCGTCAGGTTTACTGTATCCCTCGGACCTTCTTATTGACGACGAAACACAGAAATTGCATCCGAATTTGATACAAAAGGCACAATGCCGACTTAAGTAAAAGCGGACTGACACTCTCACTTCCTATGATTTTAACCTCTCCTGTGAGTCATGTTTTAGATTCCGATGCTTCACTTCAGGTTTACTGTATCCCTTGGACCTTCTTATTGACGATGAAACACAGAAACTGCATCCGAATTTGATACAAAAGGCACAATGCCGACTTAAGTAAAAGCGGACTGACACTTTAACATTCAATGATTAGAACCTCTCCTGTGAGTCCAGTTTTAGATTCCGATGCTTTACTTAAGGTTTACTGTATCCCTTGGACCTTCTTATTGACGATGAAACACAGAAATTGCATCCGAATGTAATCCAAAAGGCACAATACCGACCTAAGTACAAGAGGAGTGACACTCTAACTTTCTATGATTTGAACCACTCCTGTGAGACCATTCTTAGATTCCGATGCTTCAATTCAGGGTTACAGTATACCTTGCACCTGCTTATTGACGATGAAACACAGAAATTGCATCCAAATTTGATACAAAAGGAACAATGCCGACTTAAGTAAATAAGGACTGACACTCTTACTTTCTATGATTTGAACCTCTCCTGTGAGTCCAGTTTTAGATTCCGATGCTTCACTTCAGATTTACTGTACCCCTCTGACCTTCGTAATGACGATGAAACACAGATATTGCATCCGAATTTAATGCAAATTGCACAATGGCGACATAAGTACAAGAGGACTGACGCACTCACTTTCTATGATTTGAACCTCTCCTGTAAGTCCAGTTTTAGATTCCGATGCTTCACTTCAGGTTTACTGTATACCTTGCACCTTCTTATTGACGATAAAACACCGAAATTGCATTCGAAATTAATACAAAAGGCACAATGCCGACTTAAGTAAAAGAGGACTGACTCTCTAACTTTGTATGATTTGAACCTCTATTGTGAGTCCAGTTTTAGATTACGATGCTTCACTTCAGGTTTACTGTATTTCTTGGACCTTCTTATTGACGATGAAACACAGAAATTGCATCCGAATTTGATACAAAAGGCACAATGCCGACTTAAGTAAAAGCGGACTGGCACTTTAACATTCAATGATTTGAACCTCTGCTGTGAGTCCAGTTTTAGATTCCGATGCTTTACTTAAGGTTTACTGTATCCCTTGGACCTTCTTATTGACGATGATACACAGATATTGCATCCGAATTTAATCCAAAAGGCACAATACCGACCTAAGTACAAGAGGAGTGACACTCTAACATTCTATGATTTGAACCTCTCCTGAAGAGTCCAGTTTTAGATTCCGATGATTCACTTAAGGTTTACTGTATCCCTTGGATCTTCATATTGACGATGAAACACAGACATTGCATCCAAATTTTATATAAATGGCACAATGGCGACTTAAGTACAAAAGGACTGATACTCTCACTTTGTATGATTTGAACCTTTCCTGTGTGTCTAGTTTTAGATTCCGATGCTTCACTTCAGGTTTACTGTATCCCTTGGACCTTCTTATTGACGATGAAACACAGAAATTGCATCCGAAATTAATACAAAAGGCACAATGCTGACTGAGTAAAAGAGGACTGACACTCTCACTTTCTATGATCTGAACCTCTCCAGTGAGTCCAGTTTTAGATTCCGATGCTTCCCTTCAGGTTTACTGTATACCTTGCACCTTCTTATTGACGAGAAACACAGAAATTGCATCGGAATTATATTCAAAAGGCACAATGCCGACTTAAGTACAAGAGGACCGACACTCTAACTTTCTATGATTTGAACCTCTCCTGTGAGTCCAGTTTTAGATTCCGATGCTTCACTTTAGGTTTACTGTATCCCTTGGACCTTCTTATTGACGATGAAACACAGAAATTGCATCCGAATTTAATACAAAAGGCACAATAACGACTTAAGTACAAGAGTAGTGACACTCTAACTTTATATGATTTGAACCTCTCCTGTGAGTCCAGTTTTAGATTCCGATGCTTCACTTCAGGTTTACTGTATACCTTGGACCTTCTTATTGACGATGATAGACAGAAATTGCATCCGAATGTAATACAAAAAGCACAATGCCGACTCAAGTACAAGGGGACTGACACTCTCACTTTCTATGATTTGAACCTCTCCTGTGAGACCAGTTTTAGATTCCGATGCTTCACTTCAGGATTACTGTGTACCTTGCACCTTCTTATTGACGATGAAACACAGAAATTGCATCCGAATTTAATATAAATGGCACAAGGCCGACATAAGTACAAGAGGACTGACGCTCTCACTTTCTATGATTTGAACCTCTCATGTAAGTCCAGTTTTAGATTCCGATGCTTCTCGTCAGGTTTACTGTATCCCTCGGACCTTCTTATTGACGATGAAACACAGAAATTGCATCCGAATTTGATACAAAAGGCACAATGCCGACTTAAGTAAAAGCGGACTGACACTCTCACTTCCTATGATTTTAACCTCTCCTGTGAGTCCTGTTTTAGATTCCGATGCTTCACTTCAGGTTTACAGTATACCTTGTACCTTCTTATTGACGGTGAAACACAGAAATTGCATCCAAATTTGATACAAAAGGAACAATGCCGACTTAAGTAAATAAGGACTGACACTCTCACTTTCTATGATTTAAACCTCTCCTGTGAGTCCAGTTTTAGATTCCGATCCATCACTTCAGATTTACTGTATCCCTCTGACCTTCGTAATGACGATGAAACACAGAAATTGCATCCGAATTTAATGCAAATGGCACAATGCCGATATAAGTACATTAGGACTGACGCTCTCACTTTCTATGATTTGAACCTCTCCTGTACTCCAGTTTTAGATTCCGATGCTTCACGTCAGGATTACTGTATACCTTGCACCTTCTTATTGACGATAAAACACCGAAATTGCATTCGAATTTAATACAAAAGGCACAATGCCGACTTAAGTTAAAGAGGACTGACTCTCTAACTTCGTATGATTTGCACCTCTCCTGTGAGTCCAGTTTTAGATTACGATGCTTCACTTCAGGTTTACTGTATCCCTTGGACCTTCTTATTGACGATGAAACACAGAAATTGCATCCGAATTTGATACAAAAGGCACAATGCCGACTTAAGTAAAAGCGGACTGACACTTTAACATTCAATGATTAGAACCTCTCCTGTGAGTCCAGTTTTAGATTCCGATGCTTTACTTAAGGTTTACTGTATCCCTTGGACCTTCTTATTGACGATGAAACACAGAAATTGCATCCGAATGTAATCCAAAAGGCACAATACCGACCTAAGTACAAGAGGAGTGACACTCTAACTTTCTATGATTTGAACCACTCCTGTGAGACCATTTTTAGATTCCGATGCTTCAATTCAGGTTTACAGTATACCTTGCACCTGCTTATTGACGATGAAACACAGAAATTGCATCCAAATTTGATACAAAAGGAACAATGCCGACTTAAGTAAATAAGGACTGACACTCTTACTTTCTATGATTTGAACCTCTCCTGTGAGTCCAGTTTTAGATTCCGATGCTTCACTTCAGATTTACTGTATCCCTCTGACCTTCGTAATGACGATGAAACACAGATATTGCATCCGAATTTAATGCAAATTGCACAATGGCGACATAAGTACAAGAGGACTGACGCACTCACTTTCTATGATTTGAACCTCTCCTGTAAGTCCAGTTTTAGATTCCGATGCTTCACTTCAGGTTTACTGTATACCTTGCACCTTCTTATTGACGATAAAACACCGAAATTGCATTCGAAATTAATACAAAAGGCACAATGCCGACTTAAGTAAAAGAGGACTGACTCTCTAACTTTGTATGATTTGAACCTCTATTGTGAGTCCAGTTTTAGATTACGATGCTTCACTTCAGGTTTACTGTATTTCTTGGACCTTCTTATTGACGATGAAACACAGAAATTGCATCCGAATTTGATACAAAAGGCACAATGCCGACTTAAGTAAAAGCGGACTGGCACTTTAACATTCAATGATTTGAACCTCTGCTGTGAGTCCAGTTTTAGATTCCGATGCTTTACTTAAGGTTTACTGTATCCCTTGGACCTTCTTATTGACGATGATACACAGAAATTGCACCCGAATTTAATCCAAAAGGCACAATACCGACCTAAGTACAAGAGGAGTGACACTCTAACTTTCTATGATTTGAACCTCTCCTGTGAGTCCAGTTTTAGATTCCGATGCTTCACTTCAGGTTTATTGTATCCCTTGGATCTTCTTATTGTCGATGTAACACAGAAATTGTATCCGAATTTAATATAAATGGCACAATGGCGACTTAAGTACAAATGACTGACACTCTCACTTTGTATGATTTGAACATCTCCTGTGTGTCTAGTTTTAGATTCCGATGCTTCACTTCAGGTTTACTGTTTCCCTTGGACCTTCTTATTGACGATGAAACACAGAAATTGCATCCGAATTTAATACAAAAGGCACAATGCCGACTTAAGTACAAGAGGACTGACACTCTCACTTTCTATAATTTGAACCTCTCCTGTGAGTCCAGTTTTAGATTCCGATGTTTCACTTCAGGTTTACTATATCCCTTGGTCCTTCTTATTGACGATCGAACACCGAAATTGCATTCGAATTTAATACAAAAGGCACAATGCCGACTTAGGTACAGGAGGACTGACACTCTAACTTTCAATGATTTGAACGTCTCCTATGAGTCCAGTTTTTGATTCCGATGCTTCACTTCAGGTTTACAGTATACCTTGCACCTTCTTATTGACGATGTAACACAGAAATTGCATCCGAATTTAATACAAAAGGAATAATACCGACTTAAGTACAAGAGGACTGACACTCTAACTTTCTATGATTTGAACCACTCCTGTAAGTCCAGTTTTAGATTCCGATTCTTCACTTCAGGTTTACTGTATCCCTTGGACCTTTTATTGACGATGAGACACAGAAATTGCATCCGAATTAAATACAAATGGCACAATGCCGACATAAGTACAAGAGGACTGACACTCTCACTTTCTATGATTTGAAACTCTCCTGTGAGTCTAGTTTTATATTCCGATGCTTCACTTCAGGTTTACCGTTTCCCTTGGACCTTCTTGTTGACGATGATAGACAGAAATTGCATCCGAATGTAATACAAGAAGGACAATGCCGACTGAAGTAAAAGAGGACTGACACTCTCACTGTCTATGATCTGAACCTCTCCAGTGAGTCCAGTTTCAGATTCCATTGCTTCACTTCAGGTTTACTGTATACCTTGCACCTTCTTATTGACGATGAAACACAGAAATTGCATCGGAATTAAATTCAAAAGGCACAATGCCGACTTAAGTACAAGAGGACTGACACTCTCACATTCTATGATTTGAACCTCTTCTGTGAGTCCAGTTTTAGATTCCGATGCTTCACTTCAGGTTTACTGTATACCTTGGACCTTCTTATTGACGATGAAACATAGAAATTGCATCCGAATTTAATACAAAAGGCACAATGCCGACTGAAGTACAAGACGACTGATACTCTAACTTTCTATGATTTGAGCCTCTCCTGAAGAGTCCAGTTCTAGATTCCGATGATTCACTTAAGGTTAACTGTATCCCTTGGACCTTCTTAATGACGATGAAACACAGAAATTGCATCCGAATTTAATCCAAAAGTCACAATACCGACTTAAGTACAAGAGAAGTGACACTCTAACTTTCTATGATTAGAACCTCTCCTGTGAGTCCAGTTTTAGATTCCGATGCTTCACTTTAGGTTTATTGTATCTCTTGGATCTTCTTATTGACGATGAAACACAGAAATTGCATCCGAATTTAATATAAATGGCACAATGGCGACTTAAGTACAAAAGGACTGATACTCTCACTTTGTATGATTCGAACCTCTCCTGTGTGTCTAGCTTTAGATTCCGATGCTTCACTTCAGGTAACTGTATCCCTTGGACCTTCTTATTGACGATGAAACACAGAAATTGCATGCGAGTTTAATACAAAAGGCACAATGCTGACTTAAGTACAAGAGGACTGACACTCTCACTTTCTATAATTTGGACCTCCCCTGTGAGTCCAGTTTTAGATTCCGATGCTTCACTTCAGGTTTACTGTATACCTTGCACCTTTTTATTGACGAGAAACACAGATATTGCATCCGAATTTAATACAAATGGCACAATGCTGACATAAGTACAAGAGGACTGACGCTCTCACTTTCTATGATTTGAACCTCTCCTGTAAGTCCAGTTTTAGATTGCGATGCTTCACGTCAGGTTTACTGTATACCTTGCACCTTCTTATTGACGATGGAACACCGAAATTGCATCCGAATTTTCACAAATGGCACAATGCCGACTAAAGTAAAAGACGACTGACACTCTAACTTCCTATGATTTGAACCTCTCCTGTGAGTCCAGTTTTATATTACGATGCTTCACTTCAGGTTAACTGTATCCCTTGGACCTTCTTATTGACGATGAAACACAGAAATTGCATCCGAATTTGATACAAAAGGCACAATGCCGACTTAAGTAAAAGCGGCCTGACACTCTAACATTCTATGATTTGAACCTCTCCTGTGAGTCCAGTTTTAGATTCCGATGCTTCACTTAAGGTTTACTGTATCCCTTGGACCTTCTCATTGACGATGAAACACAGAAACTGCATCCAAATTTAAAATAAATGGCACAATGGCGACTTAAGTACAAATGACTGACAACTTCACTTTGTATGATTTGAACATCTCCTGTGTGTCTAGTTTTAGATTCCGATGCTTCACTTTGAGATATTCGCTATTTTTGACTTCATTAAAACAGCAAATACGAGTAGTTAATACTTTCAGCCAGAAGGCAAATACTTGTTTGTAAATAATGATTAATATATAATAAGGCGTCGCATGGCGACGGTGGAATTTTCTAGATAATGTAATTCGTCATCTTTGGGCGGCAATAAAAACAGAAAAATACGGATAGATATAGATCCTTCACTATTTTGTTCGAGGGAGAACAAATGAAGCCTGGAGCGCTAAAAGGACTTGTACTGTTTTTCTCGAGTAAGACGGACGCAGATTTGTGGCGGTCTGATCTAATTATTTTTACTAAATGTATAAAAACGTGTATGTCTGAGTTGAGTGAAGTGTAAAGAACTGTTATAACTTACCGTGACGACGCACGAGCGACTCAAAGAAGACAATGGCTATATAAAAGAGCGCTCAATGGGCATGATATGGACATAAAAATCTACCGTCATTGTAGTATTAAGCTTAAGGTACGATATATGTTTTAGTTATAATAAATATTTGTTCTGGGAATACTGAATCATTTAGCAGTGCTCATTTCTATTATCCCCTCAGTATTATTTTCATTTTAATTATGCATTTTGCTAATATTACAGACGCCAAGATCAGCAGTCCAATGTGCGTGTTACATTGATAAAAAGAAAACTGTTTTATCGTCTTCTTGCATCAGCTTTAATATTGAATTTCTCTTTTGTGTGATGTTACAGTTGTTTTTGCGCCCTTAAGAACTTTCTGGTCCCTTAGGAATTTTTTTTGTCGTAACAATAACTTCACAACCGGGTATGATCGTATCTACGATCATGAAGTAATTAGAAAGACGATAACGCAACTTCTTAATCAATAGCACGCTAGTTGTGACTGCCTCAAGCCACGCGAAACCGCAAGTAAAAACTAATCACATCTCAATATGCAATATTTTATGACAATGGTCAATCCATGATTCTTACGCCAATTGTGATTGATAAAACAGTAAGCTAAATCTTAATTTCCAACTTTCCATTGAATAGCAACATCCCTTCTATTTTGTAACATCACACTTGGCGCCCGAACAGGGACTTGACCAAAAATTAGTTCAAATTCTTGGAAAATTTTCTATGTGCTTGTGTTAATAAATGTTCTGTCGTTTCATGTACACATCGTCTCTCTGTGAGAATAACGGTCAATAATGCAGTTTAATTACCGAGAGAAAAGAAAAGAAAAGAGACGTGAATTTGCTGAGACAACATAGCGATATTCAAGCCATCAAAAAGTAAGTCAGAATTTTGCATACGCAGTGTAGTGCTTCAGTAGCAACGTTGCTTTTCCAAGTCGATCCACATCCTTTCTATCTCCTTCCCGCTATAGAAAATCTGCTTTATTTCATCTTTCAAAGTAAAATTATTCGTAGTCTGATAATAGAAATTATTTCTCCCCATTGTTAGTATAGCTGTATTACATTTTCAACATGGTGGATAGTGTGCGCAATTTGCAGTGAAGAGCATCTTCATTCATTTGTCTGAAACGGTTAGGTTCCATCTTGTCTTCTTGCCAGATAGAATTTCATTTGTTGCTCACGCGAGAGTGGTGCTCTTAGCGGACTCACCACGTCACTGACAAACGACGAAAGCCTTACGTAGCACGTGATTTACTAACGAAAATGGCAGATAGTAAACAGAGACAGGTGACAACAGGAGACGGGAGTGAAGACCTTAATAGTATTCCATACCCTTTACGATCACGAACGGTAGGTTCCCGTGTGGAAACTGAACTAACCATGTCTGTAACAGGGGAAAGTGACCCTAAAGTCCAAATTCTTCCCGCTGCAGCTACAAATGACCTCGGTGCGTTAATGGAAATGCTGAAACAACAGTTTGACGCAGTAAATGAGACTATAAAAACACAAAATGAGACTGTTAACGCCCGATTAGATGCTGTAAGCGAATCAGTAAAAACACAAAATGAGACTGTTAACGCCCGATTAGATGCTGTAAGCGAATCAGTAAAAACACAAAATGAGACTATAAAAACACAAAATGAGACTGTTAACGCCCGATTAGATGCTGTAAGCGAATCATTAAAAACACAGCTAGGCACAATCAAAACAGATCTGCATAAAGAAATTACGGCTGAATTAAATACCCATTTGGGTGAGGTGCAAACTAAGATCAGTGATCAAATTCAGAAAATGCAGAAACAGGTGAAAAGTGAAATAGCTGAAGTATCTGGAACATTAAACACAAAAATTCAGGCAGCTACCAAAGAAATAAACTCAGTTAGAAATGCAGTATCTGACATTGAAGGTGTAGTGGAGGATCTGTCGAGGCAGATAGACTCAATCAATATTGAAGAACAGGTTAAGAGCACCGTGAAAGCACACGCGGAGGCATTGTCGGAACACTACAGTGAATGGATAAAGGGTAAAGATATTTTTATCGAAAAGAAGGTCAGGGAGGAGCTTAGGGAAACTGTCAAGGATGTAACTTACGAAATCTTAGCTGCTCCTGGTAAGTCTGGAGACACAGTGGTTTCTGAATTGGGACAGATTCGGAGGACACTTACAGGGGATCTTCCCGAGTGGAAGCAGCAAGTAGTGGACGAAGTCAGAATGCTGAGAAACTGGGTAGAAAATCCGCACACGCATACGCAAACTATAGGGAACAACTATTTAGACGGTGACGAATGTCAGTCAACTCCTTATTGTTCACCGCCTGATTACATGCAAAACAACAGTCCTGTTGAGTCCCGAGTAGGGAAACTAAATGATCCGCCCACAATTGTGAGTTTAATGCAAGAGGAAAGTGTGATTAAGCATCGCACTTTTCCTGTTTTTCATCCGCAGAAGCGAGAAATACACCCCATCGTGTTCCTAAAGAATTTTTCCGGCATATTTCCCAGGAGCTGGACAGACAGACAGCGTATTCAGTTCGTCACTGGCTTTATTTCTGGTGATGCAGCATTATGGGGAACGGAAATGGTAGACACGTGTAGGAATTATGAAGAGTTTGAGAAAATGTTCTTGGCAAAATTTTGGAGTAATGGGGTACAGCAAAGATTAAGGAAGGAGGTGTATGGTGCGGAAATTTTCAATGAGAAGCATGGAAGTCTCCGGCGATACTTTGAGAAGTATCTAGCAAAAATTAAATTCTGGGATTCTCCGATTTCTTCCAAGGACGTAATTATGATTCTCAAAAGCAAACTCCCTGTGTCTATTAGAGAGAAATTAGTAAATGTGTCCGAAGAAGACACGGATGTATTCCTTTCTGTGCTGGATTCCTTAGATTTAATTAGCGAGGATGTGCGCTCCAAGGTTGGCAGCGGCAAATTCTTCCCTGGCAGCCAGCAGAATGCATCGCACGCGGACAACAATGCGCCCAAGGAGAGAGCGAGCTACTGCGACCGCTGTTACCAACCTGCCAGCCGTTATGAAAACGCAAACGGCAATAACTTTAAACGGAAGCAGAAAACCAATTACAGTAATCAGCAGAGATACCACCCAATTTACAACCACCAGGTACAACATCAGTACGGAAACCCACCCTTTAATTCTGCACCACAAACTAGTGGTAATTTTTCAAATGGGCCAGTGTACAATCAAAGTTATAGGTCGAAATATAGCAAGTGGCATGGGCAAGGCGGAGGCCACCCAGCACAACATAAGAACAACTATTCACAGGATAGAGGACCGCGGAACAATTTTCAAATGGAACCAAATGCGAACTTTCCTTCACAAGGAAATGGTTTTGCCGGCAACCAAAAGATCAGGCGACATCAGCCTTCTCAAGTATTCTATTCACAAGTGAATGCACCCAGTGGATTTTACCCCTTTACACCGGCATTTGTACCACATAACCAGCACCAATATGAAACGGAACAAACACTTAAGGCCATGAATGACAAACAGGTTAAACATCCTGCGGAAAATTAGAGGCAGCACCTTTCAGCCTCCTAGAGGTCGCTGCCGGTTCCAGTGGGGGTACAAACGAATACTCTGATTCTGAGTATGTTAATGCGATACGGTACGACCATGAGACCGACTTACGAGATGACCTTGCACCTGACCTAGAAGCTCAAGACATTAATGACATTTATGATGAACAGGTCCAGGCTTCGATTAAGATTTCTATTGCCAACATTCCTGTCACAGCCATTGTTGATACAGGAGCAAACATCAATGTGATGTCATCATGTCTCTTCAGACAGGTGTCTTCTGTTTCAAAAGTTTTATCATTGCCGATTCAGGGCTGCTCCATATCGGGAGCGATTGGTCCATTGAAACAGAGAGTTAGTTTACAGACGCAGCTTCAACTGCAGATAGGATCTGTTTTGGTTTTTTGCCACTTTCTAATAGTAAAGAACTTGTCAGTTCCATGTCTCTTGGGGATGGAGTTTCTTCGACAAACAAAAGCAGTGATAGATATTGAATCTGGAATGTGTACCTTTATCGTAAATCAACAACAAGTTGTTGTTAACTTGTTAAGGAGTAAAGTGAAGGCAGTGTTGACATTGCATCAGGTTTGGAGACGACAGAGGACCGCCAAACCGTGCTTTGATCAGACAAATGACCTGAGTAAATGGGATGACATAAATGACAATGAGTATGAAGACTTACTTCCTGACACAGACGAGATCGATGCTAAAGCCAAGGAATCGACTGAACTCAGGGGGGAGCAGAAATATGAGTTGTTCCATTTATTAGTAAGTTACAAGAAAATCTTTTCAAAGAAACCAGGAGTAATAAAAGGGTTCGAGTATAAAATGGAAGTGCTTCCCCACTCAACGTTCTGCAAAGCAAGCTATTCAGTACCCTACGCCCGACGAGAAGCTGTAAAGCATGAGATTAGGAAAATGCTGTGTTGGGATGTTATCGAGTTATCGAATTCGCCGTACTCAAGTCCCTTGTTGTCCGTACTTAAACAGGACGGTAGTGTCAGACTAGTACTGGACGCCAGATCAATAAACAAAATAATTGTACCGATAAGGACTCGGCCTGAAGCACTTGAGGAGCACTTGCAAAAATTTCATGGCATTAGATTTTTGAGTACACTCGATTTAAGAAGTAGCTATTGGCAGGTGAAATTGGCCAAGGAATCCAGAAAATATACTGCTTTTATATTTGCCGGCCGCTCATATCAGTTTAAGGTCATGCCTTTTGGTTTAAATGTAAGCTCGGGAATATTTATTTCTGCTCTCGATTTTGTGTTAGGACCTGAACTTCTGGATGAGGTAACTGTTTATGTAGATGACGTGTTGATAGCCACTAAGAACTGGGAAGATCATTTAGCTATTCTACGAAAGGTGTTTCAGAGATTTCAAGAACATGGTGTTACAGCGAATCTGAAAAAGTCAAAATTTGGAAAACGTGAGGTAAAGTTTTTAGGTCATGTGATTACACCTGAAGGGATTAAACCCGACCCGGAAAAGTTGTCTGCGATTAAGAATTTCCCTACGCCGGTAACTAAGAGGCAACTAAGAGGATTTCTCGGTCTTTCGTCTTTCTTTCGACGATTTCTGTCTGGTCAAGTAATGAACAATCCCGCTTTGCACAATCTTCTGAAGAAAAGTAC
The DNA here is from genome assembly GCF_021461385.2 of Schistocerca piceifrons. NCBI lineage: Eukaryota > Metazoa > Arthropoda > Insecta > Orthoptera > Acrididae > Schistocerca > Schistocerca piceifrons. The sequence continues at coordinate 215,427 of NW_025728164.1, forward strand.
GCATTGGATTTGGACACCAGAGTGTCAGAAAGCTTTTCAGGCAATTAAAGATGGTCTTGTAAACAATAACATTCTCTGTCATCCACAAATGGACAAAGAATTTTGTATCACCTCAGACGCTTCGTTTGTTGGAATTGGATCTTGTTTGTTTCAGATTGAATTAGTAGACGAAACAGAGCAGATCAGAGTGATTAGTTTTGCGAGTAGGGTCTTAACAGAATGTGAAAAGTCCTATTCAGTTACTGAGCTGGAGGCACTTGCAGTTATTTGGTCCTTCAAGAGGTTTAATTATTACATTTTTGGCAGAAAGATAAAAGTGTTTACGGACCATCAAGCACTTTCGTATCTTTTGACCTGTAAATTACAACATCCGCGTCTGACCAGGTGGTGTTTATTTCTGCAAGAATACGATTTTGATATTGTGTATATAAAGGGCAAGGATAACATTATTGCAGACGCACTTTCTCGTTCACCAGAAGGTCTGCCTGAGACAAGTGAGTTGGTAGAACAGATGTCGAATTACAAAGTTCTTCTTATGCAGGATCCCATTCATAGAAAATATTTCTTGGAACTGTGCAAGCAAATCCAGACACTACAGACCACAGATCCTAAGTGGGGAAAAGTAATCAGACTTCTTCAAGAAAATCCAAACCATAAGTTGTCCAAATTCTTCAAGATTCATAATCAGGTATTATTTCATCGTACCTCTGTGTCATCAGACAACTGGCTTGTTTGTATACCTAGCAGTTTTGTCGAACATCTTTTGTGGTATACCCACATTTCTTGGGGCCACTATGGTCCAGAGAAGTGTAAAAAGAAGATTGCTACTTACTGTTATGTGCCCAACCTACATCGTCGGATACACAAGTTGCTAAAATTCTGTGTCATCTGCCAAAAGGCGAAAGCTCTGAATATTCCTACTTTAATTACATTGAATCCGATCATCGCAGAAAGACCTAATCAGCTCATTAGCATTGACCTGGCTGGCCCTCTACCGATGGGTAGGGGAGGTGTCAAATACCTCGTTGCTGTTCTCGACAACTTCACTAAATACGTTCGAATGTATGTTATGAAGACATCTTGTGCTCCGCCTATTATACGGTGTCTTGAAAATGACTATTTCCCTCGATTCGGAGTCCCCGAATCTATACTTTCAGATAATGCATCCAACTTTACTTGCCGCAAATGGCGTGAGTTTTTGGCCCATCACAATGTCAAGCAGATCTTAATATCACGTTTTAGGCCTCAGTCGAATTTGACTGAGCGGATGTTCAAGGAGTTTAACAGATTTGTTCGGACGTACATTCCAGACAAGCAAACTCGTTGGGTTGATTTTGTGACACCTTTTGAGGAGATAGTTAATAATTTGCCACACACTTCCACAGGTTTTACTCCACACGAGTTGATATCTCAAAAGAAGGAACAGAATGAGTGGGTTGATCCTCTTCCCAAGATACCTAGCCCTGAGGTAGATCTAGATGTCAAAATTCGAGAAGCTTTAAGTTCCATTACCACCAATGCTCAATTAAGGAAGAAAGGCTATGATAAAAAAGTAAACAAAGTTGTAAATTACCATGTAGGTGAAAAGGTATTACTTAAGACTCATTTCAAGCCATCATTAATATGTAAGAAAAATCGCAAGTGGCAACATATGTACCAAGGTCCTTACCTTATTTTAAGGAAACCGCACATAGGGAGTTATTTGTTAACTGACCCGGCTACGGGGAGAGTAAAAGGCTTATTTCACCATCAAGACTTAAAGAAATTTTATAATGGTAGTGGTTAAATACTGTCGTGGAAATGAATTCTTGCTTACTGGAAATTTCCTTGTGTGAACTGTTAATGATAAGTATTGTGTTGAACAGCGCACTGACTACATGGTAACGGCTATTACATGTAAACTTTAAGTATTAAATGCTATGTATGAAAAAATTGTTTATAGTGATGGACATGAACCGATATTTCTTCAACAAGCTGAAGCAGGAAACTGGGGTTGCACCAAGAATTTCAATTTAATTTTAAGTTAGTATAAAAAAAAAAAAAAATAAAAAATGCTTGCGAGGCGATTGCCCGGAGCTATATAAATATGTAAAGGTGAGAAATGGAGAAGGATGCGTAAATAAGCACTTCTCTCAAAGTACAAGAATATTTATAGATTTATTTTTAGTAATGTAAGTACTTGAAGTTCTGTAGTAAAAGCCCAAATTACCTGCTTAAAAAAAAAGGTACATGGTCAAACAGTCCAGACAGTGGACAGGAGTAGAAGAAATAGCTTAAAGTTCAGTTAAAGCGTGCTGTTAAATGGAAAAAACAAGTGGTAACCCGCATGTGTTCACGCAAGGAGACAAAAAGCTGTAGTAAACTAAGTAAGGTGAAATACAGTACAAATGGAGGCAAACCATGAAGCATCAATAATGTAGCGTAAGTACTCCACGAGGCCATTAATTGCTATGAAAGTAAACTATTTCCCTGTGATCTGAGCCCAATGTAAAGAGTATATGAGGAATGTTAGCTGACGAATTGATTTCAGTAGAATCAAGTTACTAAATAACCACACAGCAAGCCCCCTGTATCATAAATAAGTCCAAGTAAAGATCTGCAGAAGATTTGTAGTGTAATCTAGCGACCATTCAATACCCTAATTGAAGGCTAATCTAAAGAACAAGCAATGCAGTGATATTTAAACTTAATATTGACTATAACCTGAGTAAGACGTAGAAGTAGCAAAGCATGCTGTAAGGAAGGAGGTTGAAGTTTATATATGTGCCTATGTTTATTAAGATAATTTTATTTACATGCAGATTTTATTGCAAAAATGTCTCCTAAGACACTCCTCTTATGAAATCCATTTTCCTTCTGCCCGTTCCTTTTGATCCTGGTTCATTAACCCAGACCAAGGGTCGACTTGTAAAAGGCACGTGTGCTTCGAAGCAAAGCAGTGATTATGAGAAATGAGACACGTAGCGTGATGAACTTCGCTAGCTTTGGTAATGTTTGTTATGGACCGGTTGCGTAAACCCAGTGAACTGTCGGTAATTCCATTCATGCAAAAAAAAAAAAATAGTAGACACGCGTTACCCTATTTTTTTTTAACAGAGAACGATTGCTGAGTACATGTAGCGAAGAGGGAGACCTATTGTTATCCAGTCTGCCCTCAAATATAAAAACAAATTTGGCAAGCAAAAAAAAAAAAGATTCAGCGTTAAATGCATACTCGTTAAGTAGTAGATATGCTGCGTGGCAGTAGAAAATGATCTTGGGTGCACTAAAGAATAAATGCAACGAGTGTTGCGAAACCTGTAGTTTTCATAATGAGGAGATGAGCACTTAAAAGAAAGTTTGAAAGAATATTTTTAGGTTCACTAGTGAAAGCAAATCTTGAGATATAAAGAGTCCATTCATAAAGCAGTTGTTCACTGGACTTAACAAAAGGAGTGACCATTAATTGTAAATATTAGCTCGTAAGTGATATTTTGTAAATAGTAGAATATAAGTCTTTCTATACCAGTGGAGGAAACGTGCAAAATTGATTGTTTTGTAAATGAACTCCATCGGCGAAGGAACTAAGCACGAATGCTGTGTGAAGATGCACACTAAAGTGCGACGTGCATAATAAAAATAACTGTTCACTGTATACTAGTGGTAGTGTTGTACTGCAAGTGTAAAAAAGAAGTCAAGGCTACGACAACAGATGCAACGCAAAGTTCAGTGTTGTTCTAAGTGCAGCGACAGCTAAAACATTCGTCGTCACTTACCTGTGAGCCTCATGGGAGGCAGTTGACAGAGAAGTATGGAGGCAGCTTCAGTGTCTGGCTCCTCCGATGGAAAACGCGCGCGAGGTGTTTGTATCGATGCACTCGTGTGATACGAAGTTCACAAAAAAAAGGAGCACTCGACGACCACCAGCTCTGTTACAGCCTGAGCGCGAACGGATACTGAGTGTTGGAGCTCACGCAACACTGTGCAGCTGCTGTGAGTGGCTGACGTGTGGGTGACGAAACAATCCAAACTTTAAACTGCTAACCGCCATGACTTCCATCGTACATACTGGAGGAAAGACATTTGTACACTTGTGTGACTACATTTTCATATGTAAATTAAGCAATTTTCTTGAGTTGAAGTTAAGATGAGTGAGAAGCAGATTGTTAGATTACTCAGGCCTTAAAGCCATTAATACCGGCACTCCTGAACACTGCTAAAATGAATTATAATCCTGTCTCTTGATGGACAAAGAAAATGAATGTGCACTATAGGAAGACCCTAAACTCCAGACCAGTCCCGATCCTTAATAAATGTATCCAGTAGCTTGTAAGTCATACTAATAATTTTCCACTTCTTCTGTGTCATATTGTAAATAAAAACCCGGGAAGCCACTTGAATTCCTGGCACCACAGTGGAAAGGACAGATGTACTGCATGATGAACGCCGTAGACAGCTAACACAGAAAGTGAAAGCATCACGAAGTGTAGTGCTACGTTATTAAACTGTAATTGAACCACAAGGAGTCAACAGATGCTCGAACATTGTCCACTCTAGTTTAGTGAAAATAAGCACTCACTGTACTCATGTATTAGTTGTTAAGCTCAAGAGAAAGTAATTCCTGAATTCTATCCCCTGAAGTGCGAAATGAACGTTCACTTATTGTTATAAGCAAATATGGACCAAACTTAAATATGCACATAAATGTTAGTCTTGGTATTATGGAATGAAGTGACTGATGAACAAAGAATGAAAAACTTTATTTTGAAAAATGATAAATATCTGATATATGTTTATAAATGTAATTTCAATTTAAGTACATAGTACGCCAGTAACATTATGTAAATGTCACACAAAAAAATCACGAATATCTCATGAGGACATGAGGATCGAGGTAATCCTTCGGCATTCCCTCTCTCCTCATGGGAGGCAATGAGATATTCGCTATTTTTGACTTCATTAAAACAGCAAATACGAGTAGTTAATACTTTCAGCCAGAAGGCAAATACTTGTTTGTAAATAATGATCAATATATAATAAGGCGTCGCATGGCGACGGTGGAATTTTCTAGATAATGTAATTCGTCGTCTTTGGGCGGCAATAAAAACAGAAAAATACGGATAGATATAGATCCTTCACTATTTTGTTCGAGGGAGAACAAATGAAGCCTGGAGCGCTAAAAGGACTTGTACTGTTTTTCTCGAGTAAGACGGACGCAGATTTGTGGCGGTCTGATCTAATTATTTTTACTAAATGTATAAAAACGTGTATGTCTGAGTTGAGTGAAGTGTAAAGAACTGTTATAACTTACCGTGACGACGCACGAGCGACTCAAAGAAGACAATGGCCATATAAAAGAGCGCTCAATGGACATGATATGGACATAAAAATCTACCGTCATTGTAGTATTAAGCTTAAGGTACGATATATGTTTTAGTTATAATAAATATTTGTTCTGGGAATACTGAATCATTTAGCAGTGCTCATTTCTATTATCCCCTCAGTATTATTTCCATTTTAATTATGCATTTTGCTAATATTACAGACGCCAAGATCAAAAGTCCAATGTGCGTGTTACATTGATAAAAAGAAAACTGTTTTATCGTCTTCTTGCATCAGCTTTAATATTGAATTTCTCTTTTGTGTGATGTTACAGTTGTTTTTGCGCCCTTAAGAACTTTCTGGTCCCTTAGGAATTTTTTTTGTCGTAACAATAACTTCACAACCGGGTATGATCGTATCTACGATCATGAAGTAATTAGAAAGACGATAACGCAACTTCTTAATCAATAGCACGCTAGTTGTGACTGCCTCAAGCCACGCGAAACCGCAAGTAAAAACTAATCACATCTCAATATGCAATATTTTATGACAATGGTCAATCCATGATTCTTACGCCAATTGTGATTGATAAAACAGTAAGCTAAATCTTAATTTCCAACTTTCCATTGAATAGCAACATCCCTTCTATTTTGTAACATCACAACTTCAGGTTTACTGTTTCCCTTGGACCTTCTTATTGACGATGAAACACAGAAATTGCATCCGAATTTAATACAAAAGGCACAATGCCGACTTAAGTACAAGAGGACTGACACTCTCACTTTCTATAATTTGAACCTCTCCTATGAGTCCAGTTTTAGATTCCGATGCTTCACTTCAGGTTTACTATATCCCTTGGTCCTTCTTATTGACGATGAAACACCGAAATTGCATCCGAAATTAATGCAAAAGGCACAATGCCGACTGAAGTAAAAGAGGACTGACACTCTCACTTTCTATGATCTGAACCTCTCCAGTGAGTCCAGTTTTAGATTCCGATGCTTCACTTTAGGTTTATTGTATCTCTTGGATCTTCTTATTGACGATGAAACACAGAAATTGCATCCGAATTTAATATAAATGGCACAATGGCGACTTAAGTACAAAAGGACTGATACTCTCACTTTGTATGATTCGAACCTCTCCTGTGTGTCTAGCTTTAGATTCCGATGCTTCACTTCAGGTTTACTGTATCCCTTGGACCTTCTTATTGACGATGAAACACAGAAATTGCATGCGAGTTTAATACAAAAGGCACAATGCTGACTTAAGTACAAGAGGACTGACACTCTCCCTTTCTATAATTTGGACCTCCCCTGTGAGTCCAGTTTTAGATTCCGATGCTTCACTTCAGGTTTACTGTATACCTTGCACCTTCTTATTGACGAGAAACACAGAAATTGCATCCGAATTTAATACAAATGGCACAATGCTGGCATAAGTACAAGAGGACTGACGCTCTCACTTTCTATGATTTGAACCTCTCCTGTAAGTCCAGTTTTAGATTGCGATGCTTCACGTCAGGTTTACTGTATACCTTGCACCTTCTTATTGACGATGGAACACCGAAATTGCATCCGAATTTTCACAAATGGCACAATGCCGACTAAAGTAAAAGAGGACTGACACTCTAACTTCCTATGATTTGAACCTCTCCTGTGAGTCCAGTTTTAGATTACGATGCTTCACTTCAGGTTAACTGTATCCCTTGGACCTTCTTATTGACGATGAAACACAGAAATTGCATCCGAATTTGATACAAAAGGCACAATGCCGACTTAAGTAAAAGCGGCCTGACACTCTAACATTCTATGATTTGAACCTCTCCTGTGAGTCCAGTTTTAGATTCCGATGCTTCACTTAAGGTTTACTGTATCCCTTGGACCTTCTTATTGACGATGAAACACAGAAACTGCATCCAAATTTAAAATAAATGGCACAATGGCGACTCAAGTACAAATGACTGACAACCTCACTTTGTATGATTTGAACCTCTCCTATGAGTCCAGTTTTAGATTCCCATGCTTCACTTCAGGTTTACTATATCCCTTGGTCCTTCCTATTGACGATGAAACACCGAAATTGCATCCGAAATTAATGCAAAAGGCACAAAGCCGACTGAAGTAAAAGAGGACTGACACTCTCACTTTCTATGATCTGAACCTCTCCAGTGAGTCCAGTTTCAGATTCCATTGCTTCACTTCAGGTTTACTGTATACCTTGCACCTTCTTATTGACGATGAAACACAGAAATTGCATCGGAATTAAATTCAAAAGGCACAATGCCGACTTAAGTACAAGAGGACTGACACTCTAAATTTCTGTGATTTGAACCTCTCCTGTGAGTCCAGTTTTAAACTCCGATGCTTCACTTCAGGTTTACTGTATCCCTTGGACCTTCTTAATGATGATGATAGACAGAAATTGCATCCGAATGTAATACAAAAAGCACAATGCCGACTCAAGTAGAAGGGGACTGACACTCTCACTTTCTATGATTTGAACCTCTCCTGTGAGACCAGTTTTAGATTCCGATGCTTCACTTCAGGATTACTGTATACCTTGCACGTTCTTATTGACGATGAAACACAGAAATTGCATCCGAATTTAATATAAATGGCACAATGCCGACATAAGTACAAGAGAATTGACGCTCTCACTTTCTATGATTTGAACCTCTCATGTAAGTCCACTTTTAGATTCCGATGCTTCTCGTCAGGTTTACTGTATCCCTTGGACCTTCTTATTGACGATGAAACACAGAAATTGCATCCGAATTTGATACAAAATGCACAATGCCGACTTAAGTAAAAGCGGTCTGACACTCTAACATTCTATGATTTGAACCTCTCCTGTGAGTCCAGTTTTAGATTCCGATGCTTCACTTCAGGTTTACTGTATACCTTGGACCTTCTTATTGACGATGAAACACAGGAATAGCATCGGAATTAAATTCGAAAACCACAATTCCGACTTAAGTACAAGAGGAGTGACACTCTAACTTTCTATGATTTTAACCTCTCCTGTGAGTCCAGTTTTAGATGCCGATGTTACACTTCAGGTTAACTGTATACCATGGACCTTTTTACTGACGATGAAGCACAGAAATTGCATCGGAATTAAATTAAAAAGGCACAATGCCGACTTAAGTACAAGAGGACTGAGACTCTAACTTTCAATGATTTGAACATCTCCTATGAGTCCAGTTTTTGATTCCGATGCTTCACCTCAGGTTTACAGTATACCTTGCACCTTCTTATTGACGATGAAACACAGAAATTGCATCCGTATTTAATGCAAATGGCACTATGCAGACGTAAGTACAAGAGGAGTGACACTCTCACTTTCTATGATATGAACCTCTCCTGTGAGTCCAGTTTTAGATTCCTATGCTTCACTTCAGATTTACTGTATCCCTTGGACCTTCTTATTGACGATGAAACACTGAAATTGCATCCGAATTTAATACAAATGGCACAATGCCGACTTAAGTACAAGAGGACTGACACTCTCACATCCTATGATTTGAACCTCTCCTGTGAGTCCTGTTTTAGATTCCGATGCTTCACTTCAGATTTGCAGTATACCTTGCACCTTCTTATCGACGACGAAACACAGAAATTGCATCCAAATTTGATACAAAACGAACAATGCCGACTTATGTAAATAAGGACTGACACTCTCACTTTCTATGATTTGAACCTCTCCTGTGAGTCCAGTTTCAGATTCCGATGCTTCACTTCAGGTTTACTGTATCCCTTGGACCTTCTTATTGACGATGAAACACAGAAATTGCATCCGAATTTGATACAAAAGGCATAATGCCGACTTAAGTAAAAGCGGACTGACACTTTAACATTCAATGATTTGAACCTCTCCTGTGAGTCCAGTTTTAGATTCCGATGCTTTTCTTAAGGTTTACTCTATCCCTTGGACCTTCTTATTGACGATGAAACACAGAAATTGCATCCGAATTTAATCCAAAAGGCACAATACCGACCTAAGTACAAGAGGAGTGACACTCTAACTTTCTATGATTTGAACCTCTCCTGTGAGTCCAGTTTTAGATTCCTATGCTTCACTTCAGATTTACTGTATCCCTCGGACCTTCTTATTGACGATGATACACAGAAATTGCATCCGAATTTAATACAAATGGCACAATGCCGACTTAAGTCCAAGAGGACTGCCACTCTCACTTCATATGATTTGAACCTCTCCTGTGAGTCCTGTTTTACATTCCGATGCTTCAATTCAGGTTTACAGTATACCTTGCACCTGCTTATTGACGATGAAACTTAGAAATTGCATCCAAATTTGATACAAAAGGAGTAATGCCGACTTAAGTAAATAAGGACTGACACTCTCACTTTCTATGATTTGAACCTCTCCTGTGAGTCCAGTTTTAGATTCCGATGCTTCACTTCAGGTTTACTGTATCCCATGGACCTTCGTATTGACGATGAATCACAGAAATTGCATCCGAATTTAATGCAAATGGCACAATGCCGACATAAGTACAAGAGGACTGACGCTCTCACTTTCTATGATTTGAACCTCTCCTGTAAGTATAGTTTTAGATTCCGATGCTTCACGTCAGGATTACTGTATACCTTGCACCTTCTTATTGACGATAAAACACCGAAATTGCATCCGAATGTAATGCAAATGGCACAATGGCGACATAAGTAAAAGAGGACTGACTCTCTAACTTCGTATGATTTGAACCTCTCCTGTGAGTCCAGTTTTAGATTACGATGCTTCACTTCAGGTTAACTGTTTCCCTTGGACCTTCTTATTGACGATGAAACACAGAAATTGCATCCGAATTTGATACAAAAGGCACAATGCCGACTTAAGTAAAAGCGGACTGGCACTTTAACATTCAATGATTTGAACCTCTCCTGTGAGTCCAGTTTTAGATTCCGATGACTCACTTTAGGTTTACTATATCCCTTGGTCCTTCTTATTGACGATGAAACACAGAAATTGCATCCGAAATTAATGCAAAAGGCACAATGCCGAATGAAGTAAAAGAGGACTGACACTCTCACTTTCTATGATCTGAACCTCTCCAGTGAGTCCAGTTTCAGATTCCATTGCTTCACTTCAGGTTTACTGTATACCTTGCACCTTCTTATTGACGATGAAACACAGAAATTGCATCGGAATTAAATTCAAAAGGCACAATGCCGACTTAAGTACAAGAGGACTGACACTCTAAATTTCTGTGATTTTAACCTCTCCTGTGAGTCCAGTTTTAGATTCCGATGCTTCACTTCAGGTTTATTTTATCCCTTGGATCTTCTTATTGTCGATGTAACACAGAAATTGCATCCGAATTTAATATAAATGGCACAATGGCGACTTAAGTACAAATGACTGACACTCTCACTTTGTATGATTTGAACATCTCCTGTGTGTCTAGTTTTAGATTCCGATACTTCACTTCAGGTTTACTGTTTCCCTTGGACCTTCTTATTGACGATGAAACACAGATATTGCATCCGAATTTAATACAAAAGGCACAATGCCGACTTAAGTACAAGAGGACTGACACTCTCACTTTCTATAATTTGAACCTCTCCTGTGAGTCCAGTTTTAGATTCCGATGCTTCACTTCAGGTTTACTATATCCCTTGGTCCTTCTTATTGCCGATGAAACACAGAAATTGCATCCGAAATTAATGCAAAAGGCACAATGCCGACTGAAGTAAAAGAGGACTGACACTCTCACTTTCTATGATCTGAACCTCTCCAGTGAGTCCAGTTTAAGATTCCATTGCTTCACTTCAGGTTTACTGAATACCTTGCACCTTCTTATTGACGATGAAACACACCTAAATTGCATCGGAATTAAATTCAAAAGGCACAATGCCGACTTAGGTACAAGAGGACTGACACTCTAAATTTCTGTGATTTGAACCTCTCCTGTGAGTCCAGTTTCAAATTCCGATGCTTCACTTCAGGTTTACTGTATACCTTGGACCTCCTTATTGACGATGAAACACAGAAATTGCATCCAAATTTAATACAAAAGGCACAATAACGACTTAAGTACAAGAGGAGTGTCACTCTAACTTTCTATGATTTGAACCTCTCCTGTGAGTCCAGTTTTAGATTCCGTTGCTTCACTTCAGGTTTACTGTATCCCTTGGACCTTCTTATTGACGATGAAACACAGAAGTTACATCCGAATTTAATACAAATGGCACAAGGCCGTCTTAAGGACCAGAGGACTGACACTCTCACATTCTATGAGTTGAACCTCTTCTGTGAGTCCAGTTTTAGATTCCGATGCTTCACTTCAGGTTTACTGTATACCTTGGACCTTCTTATTGACGATGAAATATAGAAATTGCATCCGAATTTAATACAAACGGCACAATGCTGACTTAAGCACAAGAGGACAGACACTCTCACTTTCTATGATTTGAACCTCTCCTGTGAGTCCAGTTTTAGATTTCGATGCTTCACTTCAGGTTTACTGTATCCCTCGGCCCTTCTTATTGACGATGAGACACAGAGTTTGCATCCGAATTTAATACAAAAGGGATAATACCGACTTAAGTACTAGAGGACTGACACTCTAACTTTCTTTGATTTAAACCTCTCCTGTAAGTCCGGTTTTAGATTCCGATTCTTGACTTCTGGTTTACTGTATCCCTTGGACCTTTCTTTGACGATGAAACACAGAAATAGCATCCGAATTTAATACAAATGGCACAATGCCGACATAAGTACAAGAGGACTGACACTCTCACTTTCTATGATTTAAAACTCTCCTGTGAGTCTAGTTTTAGATTCCGATGCTTCAAATCAGGTTTACTGTATACCTTGCACCTTCTTATTGACGATGAAACACAGAAATTGCATCCGAATTTAATACAAATGGCACAATGCCGACATAAGTACAAGAGGACTGACACTCTCACTTTCTATAATTTGGACCTCTCCTGTGAGTCCAGTTTTAGATTCCGATGCTTCACTTCAGGTTAACTGTATCCCTTGGACCTTCTTATTGACGATGAAACACAGAAATTGCATCCGAATTTGATACAAAAGGCACAATGCCGACTTAAGTAAAAGCGGACTGACACTCTAAGATTCTATGATTTGAACCTCTCCTGTGAGTCCAGTTTTAGATTCCGATGCTTCACTTAAGGTTTACTGTATCCCTTGGACCTTCTTATTGACGATGAAACACAGAAATTGAATCCGAATTTAATCCAAAAGGCACAATACCGACCTAAGTACAAGAGGAGTGACACTCTAACTTTCTATGATTTGAACCTCTCCTGTGAGTCCAGTTTTAGATTCCGATGCTTCACTTCAGGTTTATTGTATCCCTTGGATCTTCTTATTGTCGATGCAACACAGAAATTGCATCCGAATTTAATATAAATGGCACAATGGCGACTTAAGTACAAATGACTGACACTCTCACTTTGTATGATTTGAACATCTATTGTGTGTCTAGTTTTAGATTCCGATGCTTCACTTCAGGTTTACTGTTTCCCTTGCACCTTCTTATTGACGATGAAACTCAGAAATTGCATCCGAATTTAATACAAAAGGCACAATGCCGACTTAAGTACAAGAGGACTGACAGTCTCACTTTCTATAATTTGGACCTCTCCTGTGAGTCCAGTTTTAGATTCCGATGCTTCACTTCAGGTATACTATATCCCTTGGACCTTCTTATTGACGATGAAACACAGAAATTGCATCCGAAATTAATGCAAAAGGCACAATGCCGACTGAAGTAAAAGAGGACTGACACTCTCACTTTCTATGATCTGAACCTCTCCAGTGAGTCCAGTTTCAGATTCCATTGCTTCACTTCAGGTTTACTGTATACCTTGCACCTTCTTATTGACGATGAAACACAGAAATTGCATCGGAATTAAATTCAAAAGGCACAATGCCGACTTAAGTACAAGAGGACTGACACTCTAAATTTCTGTGATTTGAACCTCTCCTGTGAGTCCAGTTTTAAATTCCGATGCTTCACTTCAGGTTTACTGTATCCCTTGGACCTTCTTATTGACGATGAAACACAGAAATTGCGTCCGAATTTAATACAAAACGCACAATAACGACTTAAGTACAATAGAAGTGTCACTCTAACTTTATATGATTTGAACCTAACCTGTGAGTCCAGTTTTAAATTCCGATGCTTCACTTCAGGTTTACTGTATCCCTTGGACCTTCTTATTGACGATGATAGACAGAAATTGCATCCGAATGTAATACAAAAAGCACAATGCCGACTCAAGTACAAGGGGACTGACACTCTCACTTTCTTTGATTTGAACCTCTCCTGTGAGACCAGTTTTAGATTCTGATGCTTCACTTCAGGATTACATTCTTATTGACGATGAAACACAGAAATTGCATCCGAATTTAATATAAATGGCACAATGCCGACATAAGTACAAGAGAACTGACGCTCTCACTTTCTATGATTTGAACCTCTCATGTAAGTCCAGTTTTAGATTCCGATGCTTCTCGTCAGGTTTACTGTATCCCTTGGACCTTCTTATTGACGATGAAACACAGAAATTGCATCCGAATTTGATACAAAATGCACAATGCCGACTTAAGTAAAAGCGGTCTGACACTCTAACATTCTATGATTTGAACCTCTCCTGTGAGTCCAGTTTTAGATGCCGATGTTACACTCTAGGTTTACTGTATACCATGGACCTTTTTACTGACGATGAAGCACAGAAATTGCATCGGAATTAAATTAAAAAGGCACAATGCCGACTTAAGTACAAGAGGACTGAGACTCTAACTTTCAATGATTTGAACATCTCCTATGAGTCCAGTTTTTGATTCCGATGCTTCACTTCAGGTTTACAGTATACCTTGCACCTTCTTATTGACGAAGAAACACAGAAATTGCATCCGTATTTAATGCAAATGGCACTATGCCGACTTAAGTACAAGAGGAGTGACACTCTCACTTTCTATGATTTGAACCTCTCCTGTGAGTCCAGTTTTAGATTCCTATGCTTCACTTCAGATTTACTGTATCCCTTGGACCTTCTTATTGACGATGAAACACAGAAATTGCATCCGAATTTAATACAAATGGCACAATGCCGACATAAGTACAAGAGGACTGACACTCTCACATCCTATGATTTGAACCTCTCCTGTGAGTCCTGTTTTAGATTCCGATGCTTCACTTCAGGTTTGCAGTATACCTTGCACCTTCTTATCGACGACGAAACACAGAAATTGCATCCAAATTTGATACAAAAGGAACAATGCCGACTTATGTAAATAAGGACTGACACTCTCACTTTCTATGATTTGAACCTCTCCTGTGAGTCCAGTTTCAGATTCCGATGCTTCACTTCAGGTTTACTGTATCCCTTGGACCTTCTTATTGACGATGAAGCACAGAAATTGCATCCGAATTTGATACAAAAGGCATAATGCCGACTTAAGTAAAAGCGGACTGACACTTTAACATTCAATGATTTGAACCTCTCCTGTGAGTCCAGTTTTAGATTCCGATGCTTTACTTAAGGTTTACTGTATCCCTTGGACATTCTTATTGACGATGAAACACAGAAATTGCATCCGAATTTAATCCAAAAGGCACAATACCGACCTAAGTACAAGAGGAGTGACACTCTAACTTTCTATGATTTGAACCTCTCCTGTGAGTCCAGTTTTAGATTCCTAGGCTTCACTTCAGATTTACTGTATCCATTGGACCTTCTTATTGACGATGAAACACATAAATTGCATCCGAATTTAATACAAATGGCACAATGCCGACTTAAGTCCAAGAGGACTGCCACTCTCACTGTCTATGATTTGAACCTCTCCTGTAAGTATAGTTTTAGATTCCGATGCTTCACGTCAGGTTTACTGTATACCTTGCACCTTCTTATTGACGATAAAACACCGAAATTGCATCCGAATTTAATGCAAATGGCACAATGCCGACATAAGTAAAAGAGTACTGACTCTCTAACTTCGTATGATTTGAACCTCTCCTGTGAGTCCAGTTTTAGATTACGATGCTTCACTTCAGGTTTACTGTTTCCCTTGGACCTTCTTATTGACGATGAAACACAGATATTGCATCCGAATTTAATACAAAAGGCACAATGCCGACTTAAGTACAAGAGGACTGACACTCTCACTTTCTATGATCTGAACCTCTCCAGTGAGTCCAGTTTCAGATTCCATTGCTACACTTCAGGTTTACTGTATACCTTGCACCTTCTTATTGACGATGAAACACAGAAATTGCCTCGGAATTAAATTCAGAAGGCACAATGCCGACCTAAGTACAAGAGGACTGACACTCTAAATTTCTGTGATTTGAACCTCTCCTGTGAGTCCAGTTTCAAATTCCGATGCTTCACTTCAGGTTTACTGTATCCCTTGGACCTCCTTATTGACGATGAAACACAGAAATTGCATCTGAATTTAATACAAAAGGCACAATAACGACTTAAGTACAAGAGGAGTGTCACTCTCACTTTCTATGATCTGAACCTCTCCAGTGAGTCCAGTTTCAGATTCCATTGCTTCACTTCAGGTTTACTGTATACCTTGCACCTTCTTATTGACGATGAAACACAGAAATTGCCTCGGAATTA
This sequence comes from Schistocerca piceifrons, assembly GCF_021461385.2. Taxonomy (NCBI): domain Eukaryota; kingdom Metazoa; phylum Arthropoda; class Insecta; order Orthoptera; family Acrididae; genus Schistocerca; species Schistocerca piceifrons. The sequence goes on from NW_025728164.1 coordinate 231,359, forward strand.
AATTCAAAACGCACAATGCCGACTTAAGTACAAGAGGACTGACACTCTAAATTTCTGTGATTTGAACCTCTCCTGTGAGTCCAGTTTCAAATTCCGATGCTTCACTTCAGGTTTACTATATCCCTTGGACCTCCTTATTGACGATGAAACACAGAAATTACATCCGAATTTAATACAAATGGCACAAGGCCGTCTTAAGGACCAGAGGACTGACACTCTCACATTCTATGATTTGAACCTCTTCTGTGAGTCCAGTTTTAGATTCCGATGCTTCACTTCAGGTTTACTGTATACCTTGGACCTTCTTATTGACGATGAAACATAGAAATTGCATCCGAATTTAATACAAACGGCACAATGCTGACGTAAGTACAAGAGGACAGACACTGTCAGTTTCTATGATTTCAACCTCTCCTGTGAGTCCAGTTTTAGATTTCGATGCTTCACTTCAGGTTTACTGTATCCCTCGGCCCTTCTTATTGACGATGAGACACAGAGTTTGCATCCGAATTTAATACAAAAGGAGTAATACCGACTTAAGTACAAGAGGACTGACACTCTAACTTTCTTTGATTTAAACCTCTCCTGTAAGTCCGGTTTTAGATTCCGATTCTTGACTTCAGCTTTACTGTATCCCTTGGACCTTTTTTTGACGATGAAACACAGAAATAGCATCCGAATTTAATACAAATGGCACAATGCCGACGTAAGTACAAGAGGACTGACACTCTCACTTTCTATAATTTGGACCTCTCCTGTGAGTCCAGTTTTAGATTCCGATGCTTCACTTCAGGTTAACTGTATCCCTTGGACCTTCTTATTGACGATGAAACACAGAAATTGCATCCGAATTTAATCCAAAAGGCACAATACCGACCTAAGTACAAGAGGAGTGACACTCTAACTTTCTATGATTTGAACCTCTCCTGTGAGTCCAGTTTTAGATTCCGATGCTTCACTTCAGGTTTATTGTATCCCTTGGATCTTCTTATTGTCGATGTAACACAGAAATTGCATCCGAATTTAATATAAATGGCACAATGGCGACTTAAGTACAAATGACTGACACTCTCACTTTGTATGATTTGAACATCTCCTGTGTGTCTAGTTTTAGATTCCGATGCTTCACTTCAGGTTTACTGTTTCCCTTGGACCTTCTTATTGACGATGAAACTCAGAAATTGCATCCGAATTTAATACAAAAGGCACAATGCCGACTTAAGTACAAGAGGACTGACACTCTCACTTTCTATAATTTGAACCTCTCCTGTGAGTCCAGTTTTAGATTCCGATGCTTCACTTCAGTTATACTATATCTCTTGGTCCTTCTTATTGACGATGAAACACAGAAATTGCATCCGAAATTAATGCAAAAGGCACAATGCCGACTGAAGTAAAAGAGGACTGACACTCTTTCTTTCTATGATCTGAACCTCTCCAGTGAGTCCAGTTTCAGATTCCATTGCTTCACTTCAGGTTTACTGTATACCTTGCACCTTCTTATTGACGATGAAACACAGAAATTGCATCGGAATTAAATTCAAAAGGCACAATGCCGACTTAAGTACAAGAGGACTGACACTCTAAATTTCTGTGATTCGAACCTCTCCTGTGAGTCCAGTTTTAAATTCCGATGCTTCACTTCAGGTTTACTGTATCCCTAGGACCTTCTTATTGACGATGAAACACAGAAATTGCATCCGAATTTAATACAAAAAGCACAATAACGACTTAAGTACAAGAGGAGTGTCACTCTAACTTTATATGATTTGAACCTCTCCTGTGAGTCCAGTTTTAGATTCCGATGCTTCACTTCAGGTTTACTGTATCCCTTGGACCTTCTTATTGACGATGAAACATACAAATTACATCCGAATTTAATACAAAAGGCACAATGCCGACTTAAGTACAAGAGGGCAGACACTCTCACTTTCTATGATTTGAACCTCTCCTGTGAGTCCAGTTTCAGATTCCGATGCTTCACTTCAGGTTTACTGTATCCCTCGGCCCTTCTAATTGACGATGAGACACAGAGTTTGCATCCGAATTTAATACAAAAGGAATAATACCGACTTAAGTACAAGAGGACTGACACTCTAACTTTCTTTGATTTAAACCTCTCCTGTAAGTCCGGTTTGAGATTCCGATTCTTGACTTCAAGTTTACTGTATCCCTTGGACCTTTTTTTGACGATGAAACACAGAAATAGCATCCGAATTTAATACAAATGGGACAATGCCGACATAAGTACAAGAGGACTGACACTCTCACTTTCTATGATTTGAAACTCTCCTGTGAGTCTAGTTTTAGATTCCGATGCTTCAAATCAGGTTTACTGTATACCTTGCACCTTCTTATTGACGATGAAACACAGAAATTGCATCCGAATTTAATACAAATGGCACAATGCCGACATAAGTACAAGAGGACTGACACTCTCACTTTCTATGATTTGAACCTCTCCTGTGAGTCCAGTCTTAGATTCTGATGCTTCACTTCAGATTTACGATATCCCTTGGACATTCGTATTGACGATGAAACACAGAAATTGCATCCTAATTTAATACAAAAGGCACAATGCCGACTTAAGTACAAGACGACTGATACTCTAACATTCTATGATTTGAACCTCTCCTGTGAGTCCAGTTTTAGATTCCGATGATTCACTTAAATTTTACTGTAACCCTTGGACCTTCTTAATGACGATGAAACACAGAAATTGCATCCGAATTTAATCCAAAAGTCACGATACCGACTTAAGTACAAGAGAAGTGTCACTCTAACTTTCTATGATTAGAACCTCTCCTCTGAGTCCAGTTTTAGATTCCGATGCTTCACTTTAGGTTTATTGTATCCCTTGGATCTTCTTATTGACGATGAAACACAGAAATTGCATCGGAATTTTTTATAAATGGCACAATGGCGACTTAAGTACAAAAGGACTGATACTCTCACTTTGTATGATTCGAACCTCTCCTGTGTGTCTAGCTTTAGATTCCGATGCTTCACTTCAGGTTTACTAAATCCCTTGGACCTTCTTATTGACGATGAAACACAGAAATTGCATGCGAATTTAATACAAAAGGCACAATGCTGACTTAAGTACAAGAGGACTGACACTCTCACTTTCTATAATTTGGACCTCTCCCGTGAGTCCAGTTTTAGATTCCGATGCTTCACTTCAGGTTTACTGTATACCTTGCACCTTCTTATTGACGAGATACGCAGAAATTGCATCTGAATTTAATACAAAAGGCACAATAACGACTTAAGTACAAGAGGAGTGTCACTCTAACTTTATATGATTTGAACCTCTCCTGTGAGTCCAGTTTTAGTTTCCGATGCTTCACTTCAGGTTTACTGTATCCCTTGGACCTTCTTATTGACGATGAAACACAGAAATTACATCCGAATTTAATACAAATGGCACAAGGCCGTCTTAAGGACCAGAGGACTGACACTCTCACATTCTATGATTTGAACCTCTTCTGTGAGTCCAGTTTTAGATTCCGATGCTTCACTTCAGGTTTACTGTATACCTTGGACCTTCTTATTGACGATGAAACATAGAAATTGCATCCGAATTTAATACAAACGGCACAATGCTGACTTAAGTACAAGAGGACAGACACTGTCACTTTCTATGATTTGAACCTCTCCTGTGAGTCCAGTTTTAAATTTCGATGCTTCACTTCAGGTTTACTGTATCCCTCGGCCCTTCTTATTGACGATGAGACACAGAGTTTGCATCCGAATTTAATACAAAAGGAATACTACCGACTTAAGTACAAGAGGACTGACACTCTAACTTTCTTTGATTTAAACCTCTCCTGTAAGTCCGGTTTTAGATTCCGATTCTTGACTTCAGGTTTACTGTATCCCTTGGACCTTTTTTTGGCGATGAAACACAGAAATAGCATCCGAATTTAATACAAATGGCACAATGCCGACATAAGTACAAGAGGACTGACACTCTCACTTTCTATAATTTGGACCTCTCCTGTGAGTCCAGTTTTAGATTCCGATGCTTCACTTCAGGTTAACTGTATCCCTTGGACCTTCTTATTGACGATGAAACACAGAAATTGCATCCGAATTTGATACAAAAGGCACAATGCCGACTTAAGTAAAAGCGGACTGACACTCTAAGATTCTATGATTTGAACCTCTCCTGTGAGTCCAGTTTTAGATTCCGATGCTTCACTTAAGGATTACTGTATCCCTTGGACCTTCTTATTGACGATGAAACACAGAAATTGCATCCGAATTTAATCCAAAAGGCACAATACCGACCTAAGTACAAGAGGAGTGACACTCTAACTTTCTATGATTTGAACATCTCCTGTGTGTCTAGTTTTAGATTCCGATGCTTCACTTCGGGTTTACTGTTTCCCTTGGACCTTGTTATTGACGATGAAACTCAGAAATTGCATCCGAATTTAATACAAAAGGCACAATGCCGACTTAAGTACAAGAGGACTGACACTCTCACTTTCTATAATTTGAACCTCTCCTGTGAGTCCAGTTTTAGATTCCGATGCTTCACTTCAGGTATACTATATCCCTTGGTCCTTCTTATTGACGATGGAACACAGAAATTGCATCCGAAATTAATGCAAAAGGCACAATGCCGACTGAAGTAAAAGAGGACTGACACTCTCACTTTCTATGATCTGAACCTCTCCAGTGAGTCCAGTTTCAGATTCCATTGCTTCACTTCAGGTTTACTGTATACCTTGCACCTTCTTATTGACGATGAAACACAGAAATTGCATCGGAATTAAATTCAAAAGGCACAATGCCGACTTAAGTACAAGAGGACTGACACTCTAAATTTCTGTGATTTGAACCTCTCCTGTGAGTCCAGTTTTAAATTCCGATGCTTCACTTCAGGTTTACTGTATCCCTTGGACCTTCTTATTGACGATGAAACACATAAATTGCATCCGAATTTAATACAAAAAGCACAATAACGACTTAAGTACAAGAGGAGTGTCACTCTAACTTTATATGATTTGAACCTCTCCTGTGAGTCCAGTTTTAGATTCCGATGCTTCACTTCAGGTTTACTGTATCCCTTGGACCTTCTTATTGACGATGAAACACAGAAATTACATCCGAATTTAATACAAATGGCACAATGCCGACTTAAGGACCAGAGGACTGACACTCTCACATTCTATGATTTGAACCTCCTCTGTGAGTCCAGTTTTAGATTCCGATGCTTCACTTCAGGTTTACTGTATACCTTGGACCTTCTTATTGACGATGAAACATAGAAATTACATCCGAATTTAATACAAAAGGCACAATGCCGACTTAAGTACAAGAGGGCAGACACTCTCACTTTCTATGATTTGAACCTCTCCTGTGAGTCCAGTTTCAGATTCCGATGCTTCACTTCAGGTTTACTGTATCCCTCGGCCCTTCTTATTGACGATGAGACACAGAGTTTGCATCCGAATTTAATACAAAAGGTATAATACCGACTTAAGCACAAGAGGACTGACACTCTAACTTTCTTTGATTTAAACCTCTCCTGTAAGTCCGGTTTGAGATTCCGATTCTTGACTTCAAGTTTACTGTATCCCTTGGACTTTTTTTGACGATGAAACACAGAAATAGCATGCGAATTTAATACAAATGGCATAATGCCGACATAAGTACAAGAGGACTGACACTCTCACTTTCTATGATTTGAAACTCTCCTGTGAGTCTAGTTTTAGATTCCGATGCTTCAAATCAGGATTACTGTATACCTTGCACCTTCTTATTGACGATGAAACACAGAAATTGCATCCGAATTTAATACAAATGGCACAATGCCGACATAAGTACAAGAGGACTGACACTCTCACTTTCTATGATTTGAACCTCTCCTGTGAGTCCAGTCTAAGATTCTGATGCTTCACTTCAGATTTACGATATCCCTTGGACATTCGTATTGACGATGAAACACAGAAATTGAATCCTAATTTAATACAAAAGGCACAATGCCGACTTAAGTACAAGACGACTGATACTCTAACATTCTATGATTTGAACCTCTCTTGTGAGTCCAGTTTTAGATTCCGATGATTCACTTAAATTTTACTGTATCCCTTGGACCTTCTTAATGACGATGAAACACAGAAATTGCATCCGAATTTAATCCAAAAGTCACGATACCGACTTAAGTACAAGAGGACTGACACTCTCACTTTCTATAATTTGGACCTCTCCCGTGAGTCCAGTTTTAGATTCCGATGCTTCACTTCAGGTTTACTGTATACCTTGCACCTTCTTATTGACGAGATACACAGAAATTGCATCTGAATTTAATACAAAAGGCACAATAACGACTTAAGTACAAGAGGAGTGTCACTCTAACTTTATATGATTTGAACCTCTCCTGTGAGTCCAGTTTTAGATTCCGATGCTTCACTTCAGATTTACTGTATCCCTTGGACAATCTTATTGACGATGAAACACAGAAATTACATCCGAATTTAATACAAGTGGCACAATGTCGACTTAAGGACCAGAGGACTGACACTCTCACATTCTATGATTTGAACCTCTTCTGTGAGTCCAGTTTGAGATTCCGATGCTTCACTTCAGGTTTATTGTATACCTTGCAACTTCTTATTGACGCTGAAACATAGTAATTGCATCCGAATTTAATACAAAAGGCACAATGCCGACTTAAGTACAAGAGGACAGACACTCTCATTTTCTATGATTTGAACCACTCCTGTGAGTCCAGATTTAGATTCCGATGCTTCACTTCAGGTTTACTGTATCCGTCGGCCCTTCTTATTGACGATGAAACACAGAGTTTGCATCCGAATTTAATACAAAAGGAATAATACCGACTTAAGTACAAGAGGACTGACACTCTAACTTTCTATGATTTGAACCTCTCCTGTAAGTCCAGTTTTAGATTCCGATTATTCACTTCAGGTTTACTGTATCCCTTGGACCTTTTTATTGACGATGAAACACAGAAATTGCATCCGAAGATAATACAAATGGCACAATGCCGACGTACGTACAAGAGGACTGACACTCCGACTTTCTATGATTTGAAACTCTCCTGTGAGTCTAGTTTTAGATTCCGATGCTTCTGTTCAGGTTTACTGTATCCCTTGGACCTTCTTATTGACGATGATAGACAGAAATTGCATGCGAATGTATTACAAAAGGCACAATGCCGAATCAAGTACAAGGGGACGACTCTCTCACTTTCTATGATTTGAACCTCTCCTGTGAGACCAGTTTTAGATTCCGATGCTTCACTTCAGGATTACTGTATACCTTGCACCTGCTTATTTGCGCTGAAACACAGAAATTGCATCCGAATTTAATACAAATGGCACAATGCCGACATAAGTACAAGAGGACTGACGCTCTCACTTTCTATGATTTGAACCTCTCCTGTAAGTCCAGTTTTAGATTGCGATGCTTCACGTCAGGTTTACTGTATACCTTGCACCTTCTTATTGACGATGGAACACCGAAATTGCATCCGAATTTTCACAAATGGCACGTTGCCGACTAAAGCAAAAGAGGACTGACACTCTAACTTCCTATGATTTGAACCTCTCCTGTGAGTCCAGTTTTAGATTACGATGCTTCACTTCAGGTTAACTGTATCCCTTGGACCTTCTTATTGACGATGAAACACAGAAATTGCATCCGAATTTGATACAAAAGGCACAATGCCGACTTAAGTAAAAGCGGACTGACACTCTAACATTCTATGATTTGAACCTCTCCTGTGAGTCCAGTTTTAGATTCCGATGCTTCACTTAAGGTTTACTGTATCCCTTGGACCTTCTTATTGACGATGAAACACAGAAATTGCATTCGAATTTAATCCAAAAGGCACAATACCGACTTAAGTACGAGAGGAGTGGCACTGTAATTTTCTATGATTTGAACCTCTCCTGTGAGTCCAGTTTTAGATTCCGATGCTTTACTTCAGGTTTATTGTATCCCTTGGATCTTCTTATTGTCGATGTAACACAGAAATTGCATCCGAATTTAATACAAATGGCACAATGCCAACTTAAGGACCAGAGGACTGACACTCTCAGATTCTATGTTTTGAACCTCTTCTGTGAGTCCAGTTTTAGATTCCGATGCTTCACTTCAGGTTTACTGTATACCATGCACCTTCTTATTGACGATGAAACATAGAAATTGCATCCGAATTTAATACAAAAGGCACAATGCCGGCTTAAGTACAAGTGGACAGACACTCTGACTTTCTATGATTTGAACCTCTCCTGTGAGTCCAGTTTTAGATTCCGATGCTTCACTTCAGGTTTACGATATCCCTTGGACATTCGTATTGACGATGAAACACAGAAATTGCATCCGAATTTAATACAAAAGGCACAATGCCGACTTAAGTAAAAGCGGACTGACACTTTAACATTCTATGATTTGAACCTCTCCTGTGAGTCCAGTTTTAGATTCCCATGCTTCACTTAAGGTTTACTGTATCCTTGGACCTTCTTATTGACGATGAAACACAGAAATTGCATCCGAATTTAATCCAAAAGGCGCAATACCGACTTAAGTACAAGAGGAGTGACACTCTAACTTTCTATGATTTGAACCTCTCCTGTGAGTCCAGTTTTAGATTCCGATGCTTCACTTCAGGTTTACTGTATCCCTTGGACCTTCTTATTGACGATGAAACACAGAAATTGCATCCGAATGTAATACAAAAGGCACAATGCTGACTTAAGTACAAGAGGACTGACACTCTCACTTTCTATAATTTGAACTTCTCCTGTGAGTCCAGTTGTAGATTCCGATGCTTCACTTCAGGTTTACTGTATCCCTCGGCCCTTCTTATTGACGATGAAACACAGAGTTTGCATCCGAATTTAATACAAAAGGAATAATACCGACTTAAGTACAAGAGGACTGACACTCTCACTTTCTATGATTTGAACCACTCCTGTGAGACCAGTTTTAGATTCCGATTCTTCACTTCAGGTTTACTGTATCCCTTGGACCTTTTTATTGACGATGAAACACAGAAATTGCATCCGAATTTAATACAAATGGCACAATGCCAACTTAAGGACCAGAGGACTGACACTCTCACATTCTATGTTTTGAACCTCTTCTGTGAGTCGTTTTAGATTCCGATGCTTCACTTCAGGTTTACTGTATACCATGCACCTTCTTATTGACGATGAAACATAGAAATTGCATCCGAATTTAATACAAAAGGCACAATGCCGGCTTAAGTACAAGTGGACAGACACTCTGACTTTCTTTGATTTGAATCTCTCCTGTGAGCCCAGTTTTAGATTCCGATGCTTCACTTTAGGTTTATTGTATCCCTTGGATTTTCTATTTGACGATGAAACACTGAAATTGCATCCGAATTTAATATAAATGGCACAATGGCGACTTAAGTACAAAAGGACATGATACTCCCACTTTGTATGATTTGAACCTCTCCTGTGTGTCTAGTTTTAGATTCCGATGCTTCACTTCAGGTTTACTGTATCCCTTGGACCTTCTTATTGACGATGAAACACAGAAATTGCATCCGAATTTAATACAAAAGGCACAATGCTGACTTAAGTACAAGAGGACTGTCACTCTCACTTTATATAATTTGAACCTCTCCCTGTGAGTCCAGTTTTAATTTCCGATGCTTCACTTAAGGTTTACTGTATCCCTTGTCCTTGTTATTGACGATGAAACACATAAATTGCATCCGAAATTAATACAAAAGGCACTATGCCGACTGAAGTAAAAGAGGACTGACTATCTCACATCCTATGATCTGAACCTCTCCAGTGAGTCCAGTTTTAGATTCCGATGCTTCACTTCATGTTTACTGTACACCTTGCACCTTCTTATTGACGAGAAACACAGAAATTGCATCCGAATTTAATACAAAAGGCACAATAACGACTTAAGTACAAGAGGAGTGACAGTCTAACTTATATGATTTGAACCTCTCCTGTGAGTCCAGTTTTAGATTCCGATGCTTCACTTCAGGTTTACTGTATCCCTTGGTCTTTCTTATTGACGATGAAACACAGAAATTGCATCCGAATTTAATACAAATGGCACAATGCCAACTTAAGGAACCAGAGGACTGACACTCTCACATTCTATGTTTTGAACCTCTTCTGTGAGTCCAGTTTTAGATTCCGATGCTTCACTTCAGGTTTAGTGTATACCATGCACCTTCTTATTGACGATGAAACATAGAAATTGCATCCGAATTTAACACAAAAGGCACAATACGACTTAAGTACAAGAGGAGTGACACTCTTACTTTCTATGATTAGAACCTCTCCTGTGAGTCCAGTTTTAGATTCCGATGCTTCACTTTAGGTTTATTGTATCCCTTGGATTTTCTTATTGACGATGAAACCAGAAATTGCATCCGAATTTAATACAAAAGGCACAATGCTGACTTAAGTACAAGAGGACTGACACTCTCACTTTCTATAATTTGAACCATTCCTGTGATTCAGTTTTAAATTCCGATGCTTCACTTAAGACTTACTGTATCCCTTGGTCCTTGTTATTGACGATGAAACACATAAATTGCATCTGAAATTAATACAAAAGGCACAATGCGACTGAAGTAAAAGTGGACTGACTATCTCACTTCCTATGATCTGAACCTCTCCAGTGAGTCCAGTTTTAGATTCCGATGCTTCACTTCATGTTTACTGTACACCTTGTACCTTCTTATTAACGAGAAACACAGAAATTGCATCCGAATTTAATACAAAAGGCATAATAACGACTTAAGTACAAGAGGAGTGACAGTCTAACTTATATGATTTGAAGCTCTCCTGTGAGTCCAGTTTTAGATTCCGATGCTTCACTTCAGGTTTTACTGTATCCCTTGGACAATCTTATTGACGATGAAACACAGAAATTACATCCGAATTTAATACAAATGGCACAATGTCGACTTTAGGACCAGAGGACTGACACTCTCACATTCTATGATTTGAACCTCTTCTGTGAGTCCAGTTTTAGATTCCGATGCTTCACTTCAGGTTTATTGTATACCTTGCACCTTCTTATTGACGCTGAAACATAGTAATTGCATCCGAATTTAATACAAATGGCACAATGCCGACATAAGTACAAAAGGACTGACGCTCTCACTTCTATGATTTGAACCTCTCCTTTAAGTCCAGTTTTAGATTCCGATGTTTCACGTCAGGTTTACTGTATACCTTGCACCTCCTTATTGACGATGCAACACCGAAATTGCATCCGAATTTTTACAAAAGGCACAATGCCGACTAAAGTAAAAGAGGACTGACACTCTAACTTCCTATGATTTGAACTTCTCCTGTAAGTCCAGTTTTAGATTCCGATGCTTCACTACAGGTTTTACTGTATCCTCGGCCCTTCTTATTTGACGATGAAAACACAGAGTTTGCATCCGAATTTAATACAAAAGGAATAATACCGACTTAAGTACAAGAGGACTGACACTCTCACTTTCTATGATTTGAACATCTCCTGTGAGTCCAGTTTTAGTTCCCATTCTTCACTTCAGGTTTACTGTATCCCTTGGACCTTTTTATTGACGATGAAACACAGAAATTGCATCCGAATTTAATACAAATGGCACAATGCCAACTTAAGGACCAGAGGACTGACCCTCTCACATTCTATGTTTTGAACCTCTTCTGTGAGTCCAGTTTTAGATTCCGATGCTTCACTTCAGGTTTACTGTATACCATGCACCTTCTTATTGACGGTGAAACATAGAAATTGCATACGAATTTAATACAAAAGGCATAATGCCGGCATAAGTACAAGTGGACAGACACTTTGACTTTCTATGATTTGAACCCCTCCCGTGAGGCCAGTTTTAGATTCCGATGCTTCACTTCAGGTTTACGATATCCCTTGGACATTCGTATTGACGATGAAACACAGAAATTGCATCCGAATTTAATACAAAAGGGCACAATGCCGACTTATGTACAAGACGACTGATACTCTAACATTCTATGATTTGAACCTCTCCTGTGAGTCCAGTTTTAGATTCCGATGATTCACTAAGGTTTACTGTATCCCTTGGACCTTCTTAATGACGATGAAACACAGAAATTGCATCCGAATTTGATCCAAAAGTTACAATACCGACATAAGTACAAGAGGAGTGACACTCTAACTTTCTATGATTAGAACCTCTCCTGTGAGTCCAGTTTTAGATTCCGATCCTTCACTTAGGTTTATTGTATCCCTTGGATTTTCTTATTGACGATGAAACACAGAAATTGCATCCGAATTTAATACAAAAGGCACAATGCTGACTTAAGTACAAGAGGACTGACACTCTCACTTTCTATAATTTGAACCTCTCCTGTGAGTCCAGTTTTAAATTCCCGATGCTTCACTTAAGGTTTACTGTATCCCTTGGTCCTTGTTATTGACGAATGCAACACCGAAATTGCATCCGAATTATTACAAAAGGCCACAATGCCGACTAAAGTAAAAGAGGACTGACACTCTAACATTCTATGATTTGAACCTCTCCTGTGAGTCCAGTTTTAGATTCCGATGCTTCACTTAAGGTTTACTGTATCCTTGGACCTTCTTATTGACGATGAAACACAGAAATTGCATCCGAATTCAATCCAAAAGGCGCAATACCGACTTATGTACAGGAGGAGTGACACTCTAACTTTCTATGATTTGAACCTCTCCTGTGAGTCCAGTTTTAGATTCCCGATGCTTCACTTCAGGTTTATTGTATCCCCTTGGATCTTCTTATTGTCGATGTAACACAGAAATTGCATCCGAATTTAATATAAATGGCACAATGGCGACTTAAGTACCAATGACTGAGACTCTCACTTCCTATGATTTGAACATCTCCTGTGTGTCTAGTTTTAGATTCCGATGCTTCACTTCAGGTTTACTGTATCCCTTGGACCTTCTTATTGACGATGAAACACAGAAATTGCATCCGAATTTAATACAAAAGGCACAATGCCGACATAAGTACAAGAGGACTGACACTCTCACTTCTATAATTTGAACCTCTCCTGTGAGTCCAGTTTTAGATTCCGATTATTCACTTCAGGTTTACTGTATCCCTTGGACCTTCTTATTGACGATGAAACACAGAAATTGCATCCGAATTTAATACAAAAGGCACAATGCCGGCTTAAGTACAAGAGGACAGACACTCTGACTTTCTATGATTTGAACTTCTCCTGTGAGTCCAGATTTAGATTCCGATGCTTCACTTCAGGTTTACTGTATCCATCGGCCTTTCTTATTGGCGATGAAACACAGAGTTTGCATCCGAATTTAATACAAGAGGAATAATACCTTCTTAAGTACAAGAGGACTGACACTCTCACTTTCTATGATTTGAACCTCTCCTGTGAGTCCAGTTTTAGATTCCGATTCTTCACTTCAGGTTTACTGTATCCCTTGGACCTTTTATTGACGATGAAACACAGAAATTGCATCCGAATTTAATACAAATGGCAGATTGCCGACATAAGCACAAGAGGACTGACACTCTCGTTTTCTATGATTTGAAACTCTCCTGTAAGTCTAGTTTTAGATTCCGATGCTTCACTTCAGGTTTACTGTATCCCTTGGACCTTCTTATTGACGATGAAACACAGAAATTGCATCCGAATTTAATACAAAAGGCACAATGCCGACATAAGTACAAGAGGACTGACACTCTCACTTTCTATAATTTGAACATCTCCTGTGAGTCCAGTTTTAGATTCCGATTCTTCACTTCAGGTTTACTATATCCCATGGACATTCGTATTGACGATGAAACACAGAAATTGCATCCGAATTTAAGATAAATGGCACAATGGCGACTTAAGTACAAAAGGACTGATACTCTCACTTTGTATGATTTGAACCCTCTCCTGTGTGTCTAGTTTTAGATTCCGATGCTTCACTTTAGGTTTACTGTATCCCTTGGACCTTCTTATTGACGATGAACACAGAAATTGCATCCGAATTTAATACAAAAGGCACAATGCCGACTTAAGTACAAGAGGACTGACACTCTCACTTTCTATAATTTGAACCTCTCCTGTGAGTCCAGTTTTAGATTCCGACGCTTCACTTCAGGATTACTGTATACTTGCACCTTCTTATTGACGATGAAACACAGAAATTGCATCCGAATTTAATACAAAAGGCACAATGCCGGCTTAAGTACAAGAGGAGTGACAGTCTAACTTATATGATTTGAAGCTCTCCTGTGAGTCCAGTTTTAGATTCCGATGCTTCACTTCAGGTTTACTGTATCCCTTGGACAATCTTATTGACGATGAAACACAGAAATTACATCCGAATTTAATACAAATGGGCACAATGTCGACTTTAGGACCAGAGGACTGACACTCTCACATTCTATGATTTGAACCTCTTCTGTGAGTCCAGTTTTAGATTCCGATGCTTCACTTCAGGTTTATTGTATACCTTGCACCTTCTTATTGACGCTGAAACATAGTAATTGCATCCGAATTTAATACAAATGGCCACAATGCCGACATAAGTACAAAAGGACTGACGCTCTCACTTTCTATGATTTGAACCTCTCCTTTAAGTCCAGTTTTAGATTCCGATGTTTCACGTCAGGTTTACTGTATACCTTGCACCTCCTTATTGACGATGCAACACCGAAATTGCATCCGAATTTTTGCAAAAGGCACAATGCCGACTAAAGTAAAAGAGGACTGACACTCTAACTTCCTATGATTTGAACTTCTCCTGTAAGTCAGTTTTAGATTCCGATGCTTCACTACAGGTTTACTGTATCCCTCGGCCCTTCTTATTGACGATGAAACACAGAGTTTGCATCCGAATTTAATACAAAAGGAATAATACCGACTTAAGTACAAGAGGACTGACACTCTCGCTTTCTATGATTTGAACATCTCCTGTGAGTCCAGTTTTAGTTCCCATTCTTCACTTCAGGTTTACTGTAACCCTTGGACCTTTTTATTGACGATGAAACACAGAAATTGCATCCCGAATTTAATACAAATGGCACAATGCCAACTTAAGGACCAGAGGGACTGACCCTCTCACATTCTATGTTTTGAACCTCTTCTGTGAGTCCAGTTTTAGATTCCGATGCTTCACTTCAGGTTTACTGTATACCATGCACCTTCTTATTGACGGTGAAACATAGAAATTGCATACGAATTTAATACAAAAGGCATAATGCCGGCTTAAGTACAAGTGGACAGACACTCTGACTTTCTATGATTTGAACCTCTCCCGTGAGGCCAGTTTTAGATTCCGATGCTTCACTTCAGGTTTACGATATCCCTTGGACATTCGTATTGACGATGAAACACAGAAATTGCATCCGAATTTAATACAAAAGGCACAATGCCGACTAATGTACAAGACGACTGATACTCTAACATTCTATGATTTGAACCTCTCCTGTGAGTCCAGTTTAGATTCCGATGATTCACTTAAGGTTTACTGTATCCCTTGGACCTCTTAATGACGATGAAACACAGAAATTGCATCCGAATTTGATCCAAAAGTTACAATACCGACTTAAGTACAAGAGGAGTGACACTCTAACTTTCTATGATTAGAACCTCTCCTGTGAGTCCAGTTTTAGATTCCGATGCTTCACTTTAGGTTTATTGTATCCCTTGGATTTTCTTATTGACGATGAAACACAGAAATTGCATCCGAATTTAATACAAAAGGCACAATGCTGACTTAAGTACAAGAGGACTGACACTCTCACTTTCTATAATTTGAACCTCTCCTGTGAGTCCAGTTTTAAATTCCGATGCTTCACTTAAGGTTTACTGTATCCCTTGGTCCTTGTTATTGACGATGCAACACCGAAATTGCATCCGAATTATTACAAAAGGCACAATGCCGACTAAAGTAAAAGAGGACTGACACTCTATCATTCTATGATTTGAACCTCTCCTGTGAGTCCAGTTTTAGATTCCGATGCTTCACTTAAGGTTTACTGTATCCCTTGGACCTTCTTATTGACGATGAAACACAGAAATTGCATCCGAATTCAATAAAAAAGGCGCAATACCGACTTATGTACAAGAGGAGTGACACTCTAACTTTCTATGATTTGAACCTCTCCTGTGAGTCCAGTTATAGATTCCGATGCTTCACTTCAGGTTTATTGTATCCCTTGGATCTTCTTATTGTCGATGTAACACAGAAATTGCATCCGAATTTAATATAAATGGCACAATGGCGACTTAAGTACCAATGACTGAGGACTCTCACTTCCTATGATTTGAACATCTCTTGTGTGTCTAGTTTTAGATTCCGATGCTTCACTTCAGGTTTACTGTATCCCTTGGACCTTCTTATTGACGATGAAACACAGAAATTGCATCCGAATTTAATACAAAAGGCACAATGCCGACATAAGTACAAGAGGACTGACACTCTCACTTTCTATAATTTGAACCTCTCCTGTGAGTCCAGTTTTAGATTCCGATTATTCACTTCAGGTTTACTGTATCCTTGGACCTTCTTATTGACGATGAAACACAGAAATTGCATCCGAATTTAATACAAAAGGCACAATGCCGGCTTAAGTACAAGAGGACAGACACTCTGACTTTCTATGATTTGAACTTCTCCTGTGAGTCCAGATTTAGATTCCGATGCTTCACTTCAGGTTTACTGTATCCCTCGGCCCTTCTTATTGACGATGAAACACAGAGTTTGCATCCGAATTTAATACAAGAGGAATAATACCGACTTAAGTACAAGAGGACTGACACTCTCACTTTCTATGATTTGAACCTCTCCTGTGAGTCCAGTTTTAGATTCCGATTCTTCACTTCAGGTTTACTGTATCCCTTGGACCTTTTATTGACGATGAAACACAGAAGTTGCATCCGAATTTAATACAAATGGCAGATTGCCGACATAAGCACAAGAGGACTGACACTCTCGTTTTCTATGATTTGAAACTCTCCTGTAAGTCTAGTTTTAGATTCCGATGCTTCACTTCAGGTTTACTGTATCCCTTGGACCTTCTTATTGACGATGAAACACAGAAATTGCATCCGAATTTAATACAAAAGGCACAATGCCGACTTAAGTACAAGAGGACTGACACTCTCACTTTCTATAATTTGAACATCTCCTGTGAGTCCAGTTTTAGATTCCGATTCTTCACTTCAGGTTTACTATATCCCATGGACATTCGTATTGACGATGAAACACAGAAATTGCATCCGAATTTAAGATAAATGGCACAATGGCGACTTAAGTACAAAAGGACTGATACTCTCACTTTGTATGATTTGAACCTCTCCTGTGTGTCTAGTTTTAGATTCCGATGCTTCACTTTAGGTTTACTGTATCCCTTGGACCTTCTTATTGACGATGAAACACAGAAATTGCATCCGAATTTAATACAAAAGGCACAATGCCGACTTAAGTACAAGAGGACTGACACTCTCACTTTCTATAATTTGAACCTCTCCTGTGAGTCCAGTTTTAGATTCCGACGCTTCACTTCAGGATTACTGTATACCTTGCACCTTCTTATTGACGATGAAACACAGAAATTGCATCCGAATTTAATACAAAAGGCACAATGCCGGCTTAAGTACAAGAGGACAGACACTCTGACTTTCTATGATTTGAACTTCTCCTGTGAGTCCAGATTTAGATTCCGATGCTTCACTTCAGGTTTACTGTATCCCTCGGCCCTTCTTATTGACGATGAAACACAGAGTTTGCATCCGAATTTAATACAAAAGGAATAATACCGACTTAAGTACAAGAGGACAGACACTCTTAACTTTCTATGATTAGAACCTCTCCTGTGAGTCCAGTTTTAGATTCCGATGCTTCACTTTAGGTTTATTGTATCCCTTGGATTTTCTTATTGACGATGAAACACAGAAATTGCATCCGAATTTAATACAAAAGGCACAATGCTGACTTAAGTACAAGAGGACTGACACTCTCACTTTCTATAATTTGAACCTCTCCTGTGAGTCCAGTTTTAAATTCCGATGCTTCACTTAAGGTTTACTGTATCCCTTGGTCCTTGTTATTGACGATGCAACACCGAAATTGCATCCGAATTATTACAAAAGGCACAATGCCGACTAAAGTAAAAGAGGACTGACACTCTAACATTCTATGATTTGAACCTCTCCTGTGAGTCCAGTTTTAGATTCCGATGCTTCACTTAAGGTTTACTGTATCCCTTGGACCTTCTTATTGACGATGAAACACAGAAATTGCATCCGAATTCAATCCAAAAGGCGCAATACCGACTTATGTACAAGAGGAGTGACACTCTAACTTTCTATGATTTGAACCTCCCTGTGAGTCCAGTTTTAGATTCCGATGCTTCACTTCAGGTTTATTGTATCCCTTGGATCTTCTTATTGTCGATGTAACACAGAAATTGCATCCGAATTTAATATAAATGGCACAATGGCGACTTAAGTACCAATGACTGAGACTCTCACTTCCTATGATTTGAACATCTCCTGTGTGTCTAGTTTTAGATTCCGATGCTTCACTTCAGGTTTACTGTATCCCTTGGACCTTCTTATTGACGATGAAACACAGAAATTGCATCCGAATTTAATACAAAAGGCACAATGCCGACATAAGTACAAGAGGACTGACACTCTCACTTTCTATAATTTGAACCCCTCTGTGAGTCCAGTTTTAGATTCCGATTATTCACTTCAGGTTTACTGTATCCCTTGGACCTTCTTATTGACGATGAAACACAGAAATTGCATCCGAATTTAATACAAAAGGCACAATGCCGGCTTAAGTACAAGAGGACAGACACTCTGACTTTCTATGATTTGAACTTCTCCTGGTGAGTCCAGATTTAGATTCCGATGCTTCACTTCAGGTTTACTGTATCCCTCGGCCTTTCTTATTGGCGATGAAACACAGAGTTTGCATCCGAATTTAATACAAGAGGAATATACCGACTTAAGTACAAGAGGACTGACACTCTCACTTTCTATGATTTGAACCTCTCCTGTGAGTCCAGTTTTAGATTCCGATTCTTCACTTCAGGTTTACTGTATCCCTTGGACCTTTTATTGACGATGAAACACAGAAATTGCATCCGAATTTAATACAAATGGCAGATTGCCGACATAAGCACAAGAGGACTGACACTCTCGTTTTCTATGATTTGAAACTCTCCTGTAAGTCTAGTTTTAGATTCCGATGCTTCACTTCAGGTTTACTGTATCCCTTGGACCTTCTTATTGACGATGAAACACAGAAATTGCATCCGAATTTAATACAAAAGGCACAATGCCGACATAAGTACAAGAGGACTGACACTCTCACTTTCTATGATTTGAACCTCTCCTGTGAGTCCAGTTTTAGATTCCGATGCTTCACTTCAGGTTTATTGTATCCCTTGGATCTTCTTATTGTCGATGTAACACAGAAATTGCATCCGAATTTAATATAAATGGCACAATGGCGACTTAAGTACCAATGACTGAGACTCTCACTTCCTATGATTTGAACATCTCCTGTGTGTCTAGTTTTAGATTCCGATGCTTCACTTCAGGTTTACTGTATCCCTTGGACCTTCTTATTGACGATGAAACACAGAAATTGCATCCGAATTTAATACAAAAGGCACAATGCCGACATAAGTACAAGAGGACTGACACTCTCACTTTCTATAATTTGAACCTCTCCTGTGAGTCCAGTTTTAGATTCCGATTATTCACTTCAGGTTTACTGTATCCCTTGGACCTTCTTATTGACGATGAAACACAGAAATTGCATCCGAATTTAATACAAAAGGCACAATGCCGGCTTAAGTACAAGAGGACAGACACTCTGACTTTCTATGATTTGAACTTCTCCTGTGAGTCCAGATTTAGATTCCGATGCTTCACTTCAGGTTTACTGTATCCCTCGGCCTTTCTTATTGGCGATGAAACACAGAGTTTGCATCCGAATTTAATACAAGAGGAATAATACCGACTTAAGTACAAGAGGACTGACACTCTCACTTTCTATGATTTGAACCTCTCCTGTGAGTCCAGTTTTAGATTCCGATTCTTCACTTCAGGTTTACTGTATCCCTTGGACCTTTTATTGACGATGAAACACAGAAATTGCATCCGAATTTAATACAAATGGCAGATTGCCGACATAAGCACAAGAGGACTGACACTCTCGTTTTCTATGATTTGAAACTCTCCTGTAAGTCTAGTTTTAGATTCCGATGCTTCACTTCAGGTTTACTGTATCCCTTGGACCTTCTTATTGACGATGAAACACAGAAATTGCATCCGAATTTAATACAAAAGGCACAATGCCGACATAAGTACAAGAGGACTGACACTCTCACTTTCTATAATTTGAACATCTCCTGTGAGTCCAGTTTTAGATTCCGATTCTTCACTTCAGGTTTACTATATCCCATGGACATTCGTATTGACGATGAAACACAGAAATTGCATCCGAATTTAAGATAAATGGCACAATGGCGACTTAAGTACAAAAGGACTGATACTCTCACTTTGTATGATTTGAACCTCTCCTGTGTGTCTAGTTTTAGATTCCGATGCTTCACTTTAGGTTTACTGTATCCCTTGGACATTCTTATTGACGATGAAACACAGAAATTGCATCCGAATTTAATACAAAAGGCACAATGCCGACTTAAGTACAAGAGGACTGACACTCTCACTTTCTATAATTTGAACCTCTCCTGTGAGTCCAGTTTTAGATTCCGACGCTTCACTTCAGGATTACTGTATACCTTGCACCTTCTTATTGACGATGAAACACAGAAATTGCATCCGAATTTAATACAAAAGGCACAATGCCGGCTTAAGTACAAGAGGAGTGACAGTCTAACTTATATGATTTGAAGCTCTCCTGTGAGTCCAGTTTTAGATTCCGATGCTTCACTTCAGGTTTACTGTATCCCTTGGACAATCTTATTGACGATGAAACACAGAAATTACATCCGAATTTAATACAAATGGCACAATGTCGACTTTAGGACCAGAGGACTGACACTCTCACATTCTATGATTTGAACCTCTTCTGTGAGTCCAGTTTTAGATTCCGATGCTTCACTTCAGGTTTATTGTATACCTTGCACCTTCTTATTGACGCTGAAACATAGTAATTGCATCCGAATTTAATACAAATGGCACAATGCCGACATAAGTACAAAAGGACTGACGCTCTCACTTTCTATGATTTGAACATCTCCTGTGAGTCCAGTTTTAGTTCCCATTCTTCACTTCAGGTTTACTGTAACCCTTGGACCTTTTTATTGACGATGAAACACAGAAATTGCATCCGAATTTAATACAAATGGCACAATGCCAACTTAAGGACCAGAGGACTGACCCTCTCACATTCTATGTTTTGAACCTCTTCTGTGAGTCCAGTTTTAGATTCCGATGCTTCACTTCAGGTTTACTGTATACCATGCACCTTCTTATTGACGGTGAAACATAGAAATTGCATACGAATTTAATACAAAAGGCATAATGCCGGCTTAAGTACAAGTGGACAGACACTCTGACTTTCTATGATTTGAACCTCTCCCGTGAGGCCAGTTTTAGATTCCGATGCTTCACTTCAGGTTTACGATATCCCTTGGACATTCGTATTGACGATGAAACACAGATATTGCATCCGAATTTAATACAAAAGGCACAATGCCGACTTATGTACAAGACGACTGATACTCTAACATTCTATGATTTGAACCTCTCCTGTGAGTCCAGTTTTAGATTCCGATGATTCACTTAAGGTTTACTGTATCCCTTGGACCTTCTTAATGACGATGAAACACAGAAATTGCATCCGAATTTGATCCAAAAGTTACAATACCGACTTAAGTACAAGAGGAGTGACACTCTAACTTTCTATGATTAGAACCTCTCCTGTGAGTCCAGTTTTAGATTCCGATGCTTCACTTTAGGTTTATTGTATCCCTTGGATTTTCTTATTGACGATGAAACACAGAAATTGCATCCGAATTTAATACAAAAGGCACAATGCTGACTTAAGTACAAGAGGACTGACACTCTCACTTTCTATAATTTGAACCTCTCCTGTGAGTCCAGTTTTAAATTCCGATGCTTCACTTAAGGTTTACTGTATCCCTTGGTCCTTGTTATTGACGATGCAACACCGAAATTGCATCCGAATTATTACAAAAGGCACAATGCCGACTAAAGTAAAAGAGGACTGACACTCTAACATTCTATGATTTGAACCTCTCCTGTGAGTCCAGTTTTAGATTCCGATGCTTCACTTAAGGTTTACTGTATCCCTTGGACCTTCTTATTGACGATGAAACACAGAAATTGCATCCGAATTCAATAAAAAAAGGCGCAATACCGACTTATGTACAAGAGGAGTGACACTCTAACTTTCTATGATTTGAACCTCTCCTGTGAGTCCAGTTATAGATTCCGATGCTTCACTTCAGGTTTATTGTATCCCTTGGATCTTCTTATTGTCGATGTAACACAGAAATTGCATCCGAATTTAATATAAATGGCACAATGGCGACTTAAGTACCAATGACTGAGACTCTCACTTCCTATGATTTGAACATCTCTTGTGTGTCTAGTTTTAGATTCCGATGCTTCACTTCAGGTTTACTGTATCCCTTGGACCTTCTTATTGACGATGAAACACAGAAATTGCATCCGAATTTAATACAAAAGGCACAATGCCGACATAAGTACAAGAGGACTGACACTCTCACTTTCTATAATTTGAACCTCTCCTGTGAGTCCAGTTTTAGATTCCGATTATTCACTTCAGGTTTACTGTATCCCTTGGACCTTCTTATTGACGATGAAACACAGAAATTGCATCCGAATTTAATACAAAAGGCACAATGCCGGCTTAAGTACAAGAGGACAGACACTCTGACTTTCTATGATTTGAACTTCTCCTGTGAGTCCAGATTTAGATTCCGATGCTTCACTTCAGGTTTACTGTATCCCTCGGCCCTTCTTATTGACGATGAAACACAGAGTTTGCATCCGAATTTAATACAAGAGGAATAATACCGACTTAAGTACAAGAGGACTGACACTCTCACTTTCTATGATTTGAACCTCTCCTGTGAGTCCAGTTTTAGATTCCGATTCTTCACTTCAGGTTTACTGTATCCCTTGGACCTTTTATTGACGATGAAACACAGAAATTGCATCCGAATTTAATACAAATGGCAGATTGCCGACATAAGCACAAGAGGACTGACACTCTCGTTTTCTATGATTTGAAACTCTCCTGTAAGTCTAGTTTTAGATTCCGATGCTTCACTTCAGGTTTACTGTATCCCTTGGACCTTCTTATTGACGATGAAACACAGAAATTGCATCCGAATTTAATACAAAAGGCACAATGCCGACTTAAGTACAAGAGGACTGACACTCTCACTTTCTATAATTTGAACATCTCCTGTGAGTCCAGTTTTAGATTCCGATTCTTCACTTCAGGTTTACTATATCCCATGGACATTCGTATTGACGATGAAACACAGAAATTGCATCCGAATTTAAGATAAATGGCACAATGGCGACTTAAGTACAAAAGGACTGATACTCTCACTTTGTATGATTTGAACCTCTCCTGTGTGTCTAGTTTTAGATTCCGATGCTTCACTTTAGGTTTACTGTATCCCTTGGACCTTCTTATTGACGATGAAACACAGAAATTGCATCCGAATTTAATACAAAAGGCACAATGCCGACTTAAGTACAAGAGGACTGACACTCTCACTTTCTATAATTTGAACCTCTCCTGTGAGTCCAGTTTTAGATTCCGACGCTTCACTTCAGGATTACTGTATACCTTGCACCTTCTTATTGACGATGAAACACAGAAATTGCATCCGAATTTAATACAAAAGGCACAATGCCGGCTTAAGTACAAGAGGACAGACACTCTGACTTTCTATGATTTGAACTTCTCCTGTGAGTCCAGATTTAGATTCCGATGCTTCACTTCAGGTTTACTGTATCCCTCGGCCCTTCTTATTGACGATGAAACACAGAGTTTGCATCCGAATTTAATACAAAAGGAATAATACCGACTTAAGTACAAGAGGACAGACACTCTAACTTTCTATGATTAGAACCTCTCCTGTGAGTCCAGTTTTAGATTCCGATGCTTCACTTTAGGTTTATTGTATCCCTTGGATTTTCTTATTGACGATGAAACACAGAAATTGCATCCGAATTTAATACAAAAGGCACAATGCTGACTTAAGTACAAGAGGACTGACAATCTCACTTTCTATAATTTGAACCTCTCCTGTGAGTCCAGTTTTAAATTCCGATGCTTCACTTAAGGTTTACTGTATCCCTTGGTCCTTGTTATTGACGATGCAACACCGAAATTGCATCCGAATTATTACAAAAGGCACAATGCCGACTAAAGTAAAAGAGGACTGACACTCTAACATTCTATGATTTGAACCTCTCCTGTGAGTCCAGTTTTAGATTCCGATGCTTCACTTAAGGTTTACTGTATCCCTTGGACCTTCTTATTGACGATGAAACACAGAAATTGCATCCGAATTCAATCCAAAAGGCGCAATACCGACTTATGTACAAGAGGAGTGACACTCTAACTTTCTATGATTTGAACCTCTCCTGTGAGTCCAGTTTTAGATTCCGATGCTTCACTTCAGGTTTATTGTATCCCTTGGATCTTCTTATTGTCGATGTAACACAGAAATTGCATCCGAATTTAATATAAATGGCACAATGGCGACTTAAGTACCAATGACTGAGACTCTCACTTCCTATGATTTGAACATCTCCTGTGTGTCTAGTTTTAGATTCCGATGCTTCACTTCAGGTTTACTGTATCCCTTGGACCTTCTTATTGACGATGAAACACAGAAATTGCATCCGAATTTAATACAAAAGGCACAATGCCGACATAAGTACAAGAGGACTGACACTCTCACTTTCTATAATTTGAACCTCTCCTGTGAGTCCAGTTTTAGATTCCGATTATTCACTTCAGGTTTACTGTATCCCTTGGACCTTCTTATTGACGATGAAACACAGAAATTGCATCCGAATTTAATACAAAAGGCACAATGCCGGCTTAAGTACAAGAGGACAGACACTCTGACTTTCTATGATTTGAACTTCTCCTGTGAGTCCAGATTTAGATTCCGATGCTTCACTTCAGGTTTACTGTATCCCTCGGCCTTTCTTATTGGCGATGAAACACAGAGTTTGCATCCGAATTTAATACAAGAGGAATAATACCGACTTAAGTACAAGAGGACTGACACTCTCACTTTCTATGATTTGAACCTCTCCTGTGAGTCCAGTTTTAGATTCCGATTCTTCACTTCAGGTTTACTGTATCCCTTGGACCTTTTATTGACGATGAAACACAGAAATTGCATCCGAATTTAATACAAATGGCAGATTGCCGACATAAGCACAAGAGGACTGACACTCTCGTTTTCTATGATTTGAAACTCTCCTGTAAGTCTAGTTTTAGATTCCGATGCTTCACTTCAGGTTTACTGTATCCCTTGGACCTTCTTATTGACGATGAAACACAGAAATTGCATCCGAATTTAATACAAAAGGCACAATGCCGACATAAGTACAAGAGGACTGACACTCTCACTTTCTATAATTTGAACATCTCCTGTGAGTCCAGTTTTAGATTCCGATTCTTCACTTCAGGTTTACTATATCCCATGGACATTCGTATTGACGATGAAACACAGAAATTGCATCCGAATTTAAGATAAATGGCACAATGGCGACTTAAGTACAAAAGGACTGATACTCTCACTTTGTATGATTTGAACCTCTCCTGTGTGTCTAGTTTTAGATTCCGATGCTTCACTTTAGGTTTACTGTATCCCTTGGACCTTCTTATTGACGATGAAACACAGAAATTGCATCCGAATTTAATACAAAAGGCACAATGCCGACTTAAGTACAAGAGGACTGACACTCTCACTTTCTATAATTTGAACCTCTCCTGTGAGTCCAGTTTTAGATTCCGACGCTTCACTTCAGGATTACTGTATACCTTGCACCTTCTTATTGACGATGAAACACAGAAATTGCATCCGAATTTAATACAAAAGGCACAATGCCGGCTTAAGTACAAGAGGAGTGACAGTCTAACTTATATGATTTGAAGCTCTCCTGTGAGTCCAGTTTTAGATTCCGATGCTTCACTTCAGGTTTACTGTATCCCTTGGACAATCTTATTGACGATGAAACACAGAAATTACATCCGAATTTAATACAAATGGCACAATGTCGACTTTAGGACCAGAGGACTGACACTCTCACATTCTATGATTTGAACCTCTTCTGTGAGTCCAGTTTTAGATTCCGATGCTTCACTTCAGGTTTATTGTATACCTTGCACCTTCTTATTGACGCTGAAACATAGTAATTGCATCCGAATTTAATACAAATGGCACAATGCCGACATAAGTACAAAAGGACTGACGCTCTCACTTTCTATGATTTGAACCTCTCCTTTAAGTCCAGTTTTAGATTCCGATGTTTCACGTCAGGTTTACTGTATACCTTGCACCTCCTTATTGACGATGCAACACCGAAATTGCATCCGAATTTTTACAAAAGGCACAATGCCGACTAAAGTAAAAGAGGACTGACACTCTAACTTCCTATGATTTGAACTTCTCCTGTAAGTCCAGTTTTAGATTCCGATGCTTCACTACAGGTTTACTGTATCCCTCGGCCCTTCTTATTGACGATGAAACACAGAGGTTGCATCCGAATTTAATACAAAAGGAATAATACCGACTTAAGTACAAGAGGACTGACACTCTCACTTTCTATGATTTGAACATCTCCTGTGAGTCCAGTTTTAGTTCCCATTCTTCACTTCAGGTTTACTGTAACCCTTGGACCTTTTTATTGACGATGAAACACAGAAATTGCATCCGAATTTAATACAAATGGCACAATGCCAACTTAAGGACCAGAGGACTGACCCTCTCACATTCTATGTTTTGAACCTCTTCTGTGAGTCCAGTTTTAGATTCCGATGCTTCACTTCAGGTTTACTGTATCCCTCTGATCTTCTAACTGACGATGAAACACAGAAATAGCATCAGAATTAAATAGAAAAGGCACAATGCCGACTTAAGTACAAGAAAACTGACTCTTCTTACTGTCTATGATTTGAACAATTCCTGTGACACTAGTTATAGATTCCCATGCTTCACTTCAGGTTTACTCTATCCTTCTGTCCTTCTTATTGACGATGAAACACAGAAATTGCATCGGAATTAAATAGGAAAGACACAATGCCCACTCAAGTACAAGAAGACTGGCTCTTCTTAGTGTCTATGTTTTGAACCTTTCCTTTGAGACCGGTTTATATTCCGATGATTCACCTCAGGTTCCCTGTATCCCTTGGACCTTCATATTGACGACGAAACACAGAAATTGCATCGGAATTAAATACCAAAGGCACAATGCCGACTCAAGTACAAGTAGACTGACTCTTCTTACTGTCTATGTTTTGAACCATTCCTGTGACACTAGTTATAGATTCCGATGCTTCACTTCAGGTATACTGTATCCCTCTGACCTTCTTATTGACGACGGAACATAGAAGATGCATCGGAATTAAACAGTAAAGGCACAATGGCGACTGAAGTACAAGATAACTGACTCTTCTTACTGTCTATGTTTTGAACCATTCCTGTGACACTAGTTATAGATTCCGATGCTTCATTTCAGGTTAACTGTATCCCTATGACCTTCTTATTGACGATGAAACACAGATATTGCATCGGAATTAAATACAAAAGGCACAATGCCGACTCAAGTACAAGAAAACTGACTATTCTTACTGTCTATGCTTTGAACCATTCCTATGACACTAGTTATAGATTCCGATGCTTCACTTCATTTTTACTGTATCCCTCTGACCTTCTTATTGACGACGAAACACAGAAATTGCATCGGAATTAAATACAATTGGCACAATGCCGACTTACGTACAAGAAAACTGACTCTTCTTATTGTCTATATTTTTAATCATTTCTGTGACACTAGTTATAGATTCCGATGCGACACTTCAGGTTTACTGTATCCGTCTGACCCTCTTATTGTCGATGAAACACAGAAATTGCATCGGAATTAAATACAAAAGGCACAATGCAGACTTAAGTACAAGACGACTGACTCTTCTTACTGTCTATGTTTTGAAGCATTCCTGTGACACTAGTTATAGATTCCGATGCTTCACTTCAGGTTCACTGTATCCCTTGGACCTTCTTATTGACGACGAAACACAGAAATTGCATCGGAATTAAATACAAAAGGCACAATGCCGACTCAAGTAAAAGTAGACTGGCTCTTGTTACTGTCTATGCTCTGAGCAATTCCTGTGACACTAGTTATAGATTCCGATGCTTCACTTCAGGTATACTGTATCCCTCTGACCTTCTTATTGACGATGAAACACAGAAATTGCATCGGAATTAAATACAAAAGGCACAATGCCGACTCAAGTACAAGAAGACTGACTCTTCTTACTGTCTATGTTGTGAACCAATCCTGTGACACTAGTTATAGATTCCGATGCTTCACTTCAGGTTTACTGTATCCCTTGGACCTTCTTATTGACGACGGAACATAGAAATTGCATCGGAATTACATAGAAAAGACACAATGTCGACTTAAGTACAAGATAACTGACTCTTCTTACTGTCTATGCTTTGAACCATTCCTGTGACACAAGTTATAGATTCCGATGCTTCACTTCAGGTTCACTAAATCCCTATGACCTTCTTATTGACGATGAAACACAGATATTGCAACGGAATTAAATACAAAAGGCACAATGCCGACTCAAGTACAAGAAAACTGACTCATCTTACTGTCTATGCATTGAACCATTCCTGTGACACTAGTTATAGATTCCGATAAATCACTTAAGGTTTACTGTATCCTTCTATCCTTCTTATTGACGATGAAACACAGAAATTGCATCGTAATTAAATTAAAAAGGCACAATGCCGACTAAGGTACAAGAAGACTGGCCCTTCTTACTGTCTATGTTTTAAACCTTTCCTATGAGACCGGTTTTAGATTCCGATGCTTCACTTCAGGTTCACTGTATTCCTTGGACATTCTTATTGACGACGAAACACAGAAATTGCCTCGGAATTAAATACAAAAGGCACAATGCCGACTCAAGTACAAGAAAACTGACTCTTCTTACTGTCTATGCTCTGAACCATTCCTGTGACACTAGTTATAGATTCCGATGCTTCACTTCAGGTTTACTGTATCCCTTGGACCTTCTTATTGACGACGGAACATAGAAATTGCATCGGAATTAAATAGAAAAGGCACAATGTTGACTTAAGTACCAGATAACTGACTCTTCTTACTGTCTATGTTTTGAACCATTCCTGTGACACTAGTTAAGATTCCGATGCTTCACTTAAGGTTAACTGTATCCCTATGACCTTCTTATTGACGATGAAATACAGAAATTGCATCGGAATTAAATAGAAAAGGCACAATGGGGACTTAAGTACAAGAAACCTGATTCTTCTTACCGTCTATGTTGTGAACCAATCCTGTGACACTCGTTATAGATTCCGATGCTTCACTTCAGGTTTACTGTATCCCTTGGACCTTCTTATTGACGACGGAACATAGAAATTGCATCGGAATTAAATAGAAACGGCACAATGTCGACTTAAGTACAAGATAACTGACTCTTCTTACTGTCTATATTTTGAAGCATTCCTGTGACACTAGTTATAGATTCCGATGCTTCACTTCAGGATTACTGTATCCCTCTGACCTTATTATTGGCGATGAAACTCAGAAAATGCATCGGAATTAAATACAAAATGCCCAATGCCGACTTAAGTACAAGAAAACTGACTCTTCTTACTGTCTATGCATTGAACCATTCCTGTGACACTAGTTATAGATTCCGATAAATCACTTCAGGTTTACTATATCCTTCTGTCCTTCTTATTGACGATGAAACACAGAAATTGCATCGGAATTAAATTAAAAAGGCACAATGCCGACTAAGGTACAAGAAGACTGGCCCTTCTTACTGTCTATGTTTTAAACCTTTCCTATGAGACCGGTTTTAGATTCCGATGCTTCACTTCAGGTTCACTGTATTCCTTGGACACTCTTATTGACGACGAAACACAGAAATTTCCTCGGAATTAAATACAAAAGGCACAATGCCGACTCAAGTACAAGAAAACTGACTCTTCTTACTGTCTATGCTTTGAACCATTCCTGTGACACTAGTTATAGATTCCGATGCTTCACTTCAGGTTTACTGTATCCCTTGGACCTTCTTATTGACGATGAAACACAGAAATGGCATCGGAATTAAATACAAAAGCCACAATGCCGACTCAAGTACAAGAAAACTGACTCTTCTTACTGTCTATGCTTTGAACCATTCCTGTGACACTAGTTATAGATTCCGATGCTTCACTTCAGGTTTACTGTATCCCTCTGACCTTCATATTGATGATGAAACACAGAAATTGCATCGGAATTGAATACAAAAGGCACAATGCCGACTTAAGTACAACAAATCTGACACTTCTTAGTGTCTATGTTTTGAACCATTTCTGTGACACTAGTTATAGCTTCCGATGCTTCACTTCAGGTTTACGGTATCTCTCTGACGTTCTTATTGACGATGAAACGCAGAAACTGCATCGGAATTTAATACAAAAGGCACAATGCCGACTTAAGTACAAGACGACTGACTCTTCTTGCTGTCTATGTTTTGAAGCATTCCTGTGACACTAGTTATAGATTCCGATGCTTCACTTCAGGATTACTGTATCCCTCTGACCTTATAATTGACGATGAAACTCAGAAAATGCATCGGAATTAAATACAAAATGCCCAATGCCGACTTAAGTACAATAAAACTGACTCTTCTTACTGTCTATGATTTGAACCATTCCTGTGACACTAGTTATAGATTCCCATGCTTCACTTCAGGTTTACTCTAATCTTCTGTCCTTCTTATTGACGATGAAACACAGAAATTGCATCGGAATTAAATAAGAAAGGCACAATGCCCACTCAAGTACAAGATGACTGGCTCTTCTTAGTGTCTATGTTTTGAACCTTTCCTTTGAGACCGGTTTTAGATTCCGATGCTTCACTTCAGGTATACTGCATCCCTCTGACCTTCTTATTGACGACGGAACATAGTAATTGCATCGGAAGTAAATAGAAAAGGCACAATGTCGACTTAAGTACAAGATAACTGACTCTTCTTACTGTTTATGTTTTGAACCATTCCTGTGACACTAGTTATGGATTCCGATGCCTCACTTCAGGTTTACTGTATCCCTCTGACCTCCTTATTGACGACGAAACACAGAAATTGCATCGGAATTAAATACAAAAAGCACAATGCCGACTTACGTACAAGAAAACTGACTCTTCTTATTGTCTATATTTTTAATCATTTCTGTGACACTAGTTATAGATTTCGATGCGACACTTCAGGTTTACTGTATCCGTCTGACCCTCTTATTGTCGATGAAACACAGATATTCCATCGTAATTAAATACAAAAGACACAATGCCGACTTAAATACAAGAGGACTGACTCTTCTTACAGTTTATGATTTGAACCATTCCTGAGACACTAGTTATAGATTCCGATGCTTTACTTCGGTTTACTGTATCCCTCTGACCTCCTTATTAGCGATTAAACACAGGAATTGCATCGGAATTAAATAGAAAAGGCACAATGCCGACGTAAGAACAACAAAACTGACTCTTCTTACTGTCTATGTTTTGAACCATTCCTGTAACACTAGTTATAGATTCCGATGCTTCACTTCAGGTTTGCTTTATCCCTCTGACCTTCTTATTGTTGATGAAACACAGACATTGCATTGGAATTAAACAGAAAAGGCACAATGCGGACTTAAGTACAAGAAAACTGACACTTCTTCCTGTCTATGTTTTGAACCATTCCTGTGACAGTAGTGATAGATTCCGCTAAATCACTTCAGGTTTACTGTATCCCTCTGACCTTCTTATTGACGATGAAACACAGAAATTGCATCCGAATTTAATACAAATGGCACAATGCCAACTTAAGGACCAGAGGACTGAATTTCTCACATTCTATGTTTTGAACCTCTTCTGTGAGTCCAGTTTTAGATTCCGATGCTTCACTTCAGGTTTACTGTAACCCTTGGATCTTCTTAGTGTCGATGTAACACAGAAATTGCATCCGAATTTAATATAAATGGCACAATGGCGACTTAAGTACCAATGACTGACACTCTCACTTTCTATGATTTGAACATCTCCTGTGTGTCTAGTTTTAGATTCCGATTGCTTCACTTCAGTTTACTGTATCCCTTGGACCTTCTTATTGACGATGAAACACAGAATTTGCATCCGAATTTAATACAAAAGGCACAATGCCGACTTAAGTACAAGAGGACTGACACTCTCAGTTTCTATAATTTGAACCTCTCCTGTGAGTCCAGTTTTAGATTCCGATGCTTCACTTCAGGTTTACTGTATCCCTTGGTCCTTCTTATTGACGATGAAACACAGAAATTACATCCGAATTTAATACAAATGGCACAATGCCAACTTAAGGACCAGAGGACTGAATTTCTCACATTCTATGTTTTGAACCTCTTCTGTGAGTCCAGTTTTAGATTCCGATGCTTCACTTCAGGTTTACTGTATTCCTTGCACCTTCGTATTGACGATGAAACACACAAATTGCATCCGAATTTAATACAAATGGCAGAATGCCGACATAAGTACAAGAGGACTGACACTCTCACTTTCTATGATTTGAACCTCTCCTGTGAGTCCAGTTTAGATTCCGATTCTTCACTTCAGGTTACTATATCCCATGGACATTCGTATTGACGATGAAACACAGAAATTGCATCCGAATTTAAGATAAATGCACAATGGCGACTTAAGTACAAAAGGACTGATACTCTCACTTTCTGTCTGATTTTGAACCTCTCCTGTGTGTCTAGTTTTAGATTCCGATGCTTCACTTCAGGTTACTGTATTCCTTGGACCTTCTTATTGACGATGAAACACAGAAATTGCATCCGAATTTAATACAAAAGGCACAATGCCGACTTAAGTACAAGAGGACTGACACTCTCACTTTCTATGACTTGATACTCTCCTGTGAGTCTAGTTTAGATTCGATGCTTCAGGTTTACTGTATCCCTTGGACTTTCTTGATTGACGATGATAGGACAGAAATTGCATCGAATGTAATACAAAAGGCACAATGCCGACTCAAGTACAAGGGGAAGACGACACTCTCACTTTCTATGATTTGAACCTCTCCTGTGAGACCAGTTTTAGATTCCGATGCTTCACTTCAGGATTCCTGTATACCTTGCACCTTCTTATTGACGCTGAAACACAGATATTGCATCCGAATTTAATACAATGAGCACAATGCCGACATACGTACAAGAGGTCTGACGCTCTCACTTTCTATGATTTGAACCTCTCCTGTAAGTCCAGTTTTAGATTACGATGCTTCACTTCAGGTTAGACTGTATCCCTTGGACCTTCTTATTGGCGATGAAGCACAGAAATTGCATCCGAATTTGATACAAATGCACACATGCCGTCTTAAGTAAAAGCGGAATGACACTCTAACATTCTATGATTTGAACCTCTCCTGTGAGTCCAGTTTTAGATTCTGATGCTTCACTTAAGGTTTACTGTATCCCTTGGACCTTCTTATTGACGATGAAACACACAAATTGCATCCGAATTTAATCCAAAAGGCGCAATACCGACTTAAGTACAAGAGGAGTGACACTCTAACTTTCTATGATTTGAACCTCTCCGTGAGTCCAGTTTTAGATTCCGATGCTTCATTTCACGTTTATTGTATCCCTTGGATCTTCTTATTGTCGATGTAACACAGAAAATGCATCGAATTTAATATAAATGGCACAATGGCGACTTAAGTACAAAAGGACTGATACTCTCAC
Source organism: Schistocerca piceifrons (assembly GCF_021461385.2). Classification (NCBI taxonomy): domain Eukaryota; kingdom Metazoa; phylum Arthropoda; class Insecta; order Orthoptera; family Acrididae; genus Schistocerca; species Schistocerca piceifrons. Next base: position 265,416 of record NW_025728164.1, read on the forward strand.
TTTGTATGATTTGAACCTCTCCTGTGTGTCTAGTTTAGATTCCCGATGCTTCACTTCAGGTTTACTGTATTCCTTGCACTTCGTATTGACGATGAAACACACAAATTGCATCCGATTTAATACAAATGGCAGAATGCCGACATAAGTACAAGAGGACTGACACTCTCACTTTCTATGATTTGAACCTCTCCTGTGAGTCCAGTTTTAGATTCCGAT